>NW_022263210.1:0-72314 GCF_002021735.2 Oncorhynchus kisutch
ACGAGGACATATGTCCATTGGATCTTAAGTCCAATGCCTTAACCTCTCGGCCATCCTGGTGTAATAAACATAAATTCAAGGGCGCAGTCAAAATGGAATATGGAGCACACAGTTTAGATCTTTTGGCTTGATCCAGACAATATGTAAATTAAACTTGAATTACATCCAAATCAAACTTTCTACCAGATGTAGGTTTGGAACAAACAAGAACATTTAAATTTTGATAATGAGTCTAACGCCTTAAACACACTGACATCCAGGTGTTTCTAAAAGACTAACAAGAGCTGAGTCAAAGTAGAAGATCTTGTCATAGTCATTCCTTTCAGATTTGAGCCACGCTAATTGGAAATTAATTGAAAGGTGGGTTGATTACATCCAAGTAAAGTTTTTTCCAGGAATGCGGTTGGTACCCCACAAGAACATAGCATTCATTGGATTTTTATTCCAACAGTCTAAAACACTCAGCCATCCTGGTGTAAAGTTCAATCAAGAGCCCAGTGAAATTCGAATGAATAGCACACAGTAAATTATTTTGGCTTTGAGCCAGACAATATCTAAATGAGACTTGTTGACATCCAAATCAAACTTAATACAAGAATGGGGGTTTCGAAGCAAGAAGAATAATAATTAAGTTGATAATGACTCTAACACCATAACTACTTAGCCATCTTTTGGTGTTTTTAAACGATAAACACTTGCTGAGTCAAGGAAGAATAGGGGAACAAAGTCAATTCTTACATCTTTCATCCAAGAAATTTCAAATGAGTGAAAGGACAATTGATTACATCCAAATAATAGATTGAACTCATACCAGGAGTGGGGTTCGAACCCACGAGGACATATGTCCATTGGATCTTAAGTCCAACACCTTAACCTCTCGGCCATCCTGGTGTAATAAACATAATTTCAAGGGCGCAGTCAAAATGGAATATGGAGCACACAGTTAGATCTTTTGGCTTTGATCCAGACAATATGTAAATTAAACTTGATTACATCCAAATCAAACTTTCAACCAGATGTAGGTTTGGAACAAACAAGAACATTTAAATTTTGATAATGAGTCTAACGCCTTAAACACACTGACATCCAGGTGTTTCTAAAAGACTAACAAGAGCTGAGTCAAAGTAGAAGATCTTGTCATAGTCATTCCTTTCAGATTTGAGCCACGCTAATTGGAAATTAATGAAAGGTGGGTTGATTACATCCAAAGTAAGTTTTTCCAGGAATGCGGTTGGTACCCACAAGAACATAGCATTCATTGGATTTTTATTCCAACAGTCTAAAACACTCAGCCATCCTGGTGTAAAGTTCAATCAAGAGCCCAGTGAAATTCGAATGAATAGCACACAGTAAATTATTTTGGCTTTGAGCCAGACAATATCTAAATGAGACTTGTTGACATCCAAATCAAACTTAATACAAGAATGGGGTTTCGAAGCAAGAAGAATAATAATTAAGTTGATAATGACTCTAACACCATAACTACTTAGCCATCTTTTGTGTTTTTAAACGATAAACACTTGCTGAGTCAAGGAAGAATAAGGGGAACAAAGTCAATTCTTACATCTTTCATCCAAAGAAATTTCAAATGAGTGAAAGGACAATTGATTACATCCAAATCATAGATGAACTCATACCAGGAGTGGGGTTCGAACCCACGAGGACATATGTCCATTGGATCTTAAGTCCAACGCCTTAACCTCTCGGCCATCCTGGTGTAATAAACATAATTTCAAGGGCGCAGTCAAAATGGAATATGGAGCACACAGTTAGATCTTTTGGCTTTGATCCAGACAATATGTAAATTAAACTTGATTACATCCAAATCAAACTTTCTACCAGATGTAGGTTTGGAACAAACAAGAACATTTAAATTTTGATAATGAGTCTAACGCCTTAAACACACTGACATCCAGGTGTTTCTAAAAGACTAACAAGAGCTGAGTCAAAGTAGAAGATCTTGTCATAGTCATTCCTTTCAGATTTGAGCCACGCTAATTGGAAATTAATGAAAGGTGGGTTGATTACATCCAAAGTAAGTTTTTTCCAGGAATGCGGTTGGTACCCACAAGAACATAGCATTCATTGGATTTTTATTCCAACAGTCTAAAACACTCAGCCATCCTGGTGTAAAGTTCAATCAAGAGCCCAGTGAAATTCGAATGAATAGCACACAGTAAATTATTTTGGCTTTGAGCCAGACAATATCTAAATGAGACTTGTTGACATCCAAATCAAACTTAATACAAGAATGGGGTTTCGAAGCAAGAAGAATAATAATTAAGTTGATAATGACTCTAACACCATAACTACTTAGCCATCTTTTGTGTTTTTAAACGATAAACACTTGCTGAGTCAAGGAAGAATAAGGGGAACAAAGTCAATTCTTACATCTTTCATCCAAAGAAATTTCAAATGAGTGAAAGGACAATTGATTACATCCAAATAATAGATGAACTCATACCAGGAGTGGGGTTCGAACCCACGAGGACATATGTCCATTGGATCTTAAGTCCAACACCTTAACCTCTCGGCCATCCTGGTGTAATAAACATAATTTCAAGGGCGCAGTCAAAATGGAATATGGAGCACACAGTTAGATCTTTTGGCTTTGATCCAGACAATATGTAAATTAAACTTGATTACATCCAAATCAAACTTTCTACCAGATGTAGGTTTGGAACAAACAAGAACATTTAAATTTTGATAATGAGTCTAACGCCTTAAACACACTGACATCCAGGTGTTTCTAAAAGACTAACAAGAGCTGAGTCAAAGTAGAAGATCTTGTCATAGTCATTCCTTTCAGATTTGAGCCACGCTAATTGGAAATTAATGAAAGGTGGGTTGATTACATCCAAAGTAAGTTTTTTCCAGGAATGCGGTTGGTACCCACAAGAACATAGCATTCATTGGATTTTTATTCCAACAGTCTAAAACACTCAGCCATCCTGGTGTAAAGTTCAATCAAGAGCCCAGTGAAATTCGAATGAATAGCACACAGTAAATTATTTTGGCTTTGAGCCAGACAATATCTAAATGAGACTTGTTGACATCCAAATCAAACTTAATACAAGAATGGGGTTTCGAAGCAAGAAGAATAATAATTAAGTTGATAATGACTCTAACACCATAACTACTTAGCCATCTTTTGTGTTTTTAAACGATAAACACTTGCTGAGTCAAGGAAGAATAAGGGGAACAAAGTCAATTCTTACATCTTTCATCCAAAGAAATTTCAAATGAGTGAAAGGACAATTGATTACATCCAAATCATAGATGAACTCATACCAGGAGTGGGGTTCGAACCCACGAGGACATATGTCCATTGGATCTTAAGTCCAACGCCTTAACCTCTCGGCCATCCTGGTGTAATAAACATAATTTCAAGGGCGCAGTCAAAATGGAATATGGAGCACACAGTTAGATCTTTTGGCTTTGATCCAGACAATATGTAAATTAAACTTGATTACATCCAAATCAAACTTTCTACCAGATGTAGGTTTGGAACAAACAAGAACATTTAAATTTTGATAATGAGTCTAACGCCTTAAACACACTGACATCCAGGTGTTTCTAAAAGACTAACAAGAGCTGAGTCAAAGTAGAAGATCTTGTCATAGTCATTCCTTTCAGATTTGAGCCACGCTAATTGGAAATGAATGAAAGGTGGGTTGATTACATCCAAAGTAAGTTTTTTCCAGGAATGCGGTTGGTACCCACAAGAACATAGCATTCATTGGATTTTTATTCCAACAGTCTAAAACACTCAGCCATCCTGGTGTAAAGTTCAATCAAGAGCCCAGTGAAATTCGAATGAATAGCACACAGTAAATTATTTTGGCTTTGAGCCAGACAATATCTAAATGAGACTTGTTGACATCCAAATCAAACTTAATACAAGAATGGGGTTTCGAAGCAAGAAGAATAATAATTAAGTTGATAATGACTCTAACACCATAACAACTTAGCCATCTTTTGTGTTTTTAAACGATAAACACTTGCTGAGTCAAGGAAGAATAAGGGGAACAAAGTCAATTCTTTCATCTTTCATCCAAAGAAATTTCAAATGAGTGAAAGGACAATTGATTACATCCAAATAATAGATGAACTCATACCAGGAGTGGGGTTCGAACCCACAAGGACATATGTCCATTGGATCTTAAGTCCAACGCCTTAACTTCTCGGCCATCCTGGTGTAATAAACATAAATTCAAGGGCGCAGTCAAAATGGAATATGGAGCACACAGTTAGATCTTTTGGCTTTGATCCAGACAATATGTAAATTAAACTTGATTACATCCAAATCAAACTTTCTACCAGATGTAGGTTTGGAACAAACAAGAACATTTAAATTTTGATAATGAGTCTAACGCCTTAAACACACTGACATCCAGGTGTTTCTAAAAGACTAACAAGAGCTGAGTCAAAGTAGAAGATCTTGTCATAGTCATTCCTTTCAGATTTGAGCCACGCTAATTGGAAATTAATGAAAGGTGGGTTGATTACATGCAAAGTAAGTTTTTTCCAGGAATGTGTTTGGTACCCACAAGAACATAGCATTCATTGGATTTTTATTCCAACAGTCTAAAACACTCAGCCATCCTGGTGTAAAGTACAATCAAGAGCCCAGTGAAATTCGAATGAATAGCACACAGTAAATTATTTTGGCTTTGAGCCAGACAATATCTAAATGAGACTTGTTGACATCCAAATCAAACTTAATACAAGAATGGGGTTTCGAAGCAAGAAGAATAATAATTAAGTTGATAATGACTCTAACACCATAACAACTTGGCCATCTTTTGTGTTTTTAAACGATAAACACTTGCTGAGTCAAGGAAGAATAAGGGGAACAAAGTCAATTCTTACATCTTTCAAATGAGTGAAAGGACAATTGATTACATCCAAATGATAGATGAACTCATACCAGGAGTGGGGTTCGAACCCACAAGGACATATGTCCATTGGATCTTAAGTCCAACGCCTTAACCTCTCGGCCATCCTGGTGTAATAAACATAATTTCAAGGGCGCAGTCAAAATGGAATATGGAGCACACAGTTAGATCTTTTGGCTTTGAACAAGACAATATGTAAATTAAACTTGATTACATCCAAATCAAACTTTCTACCAGATGTAGGTTTGGAACAAACAAGAACATTTACATTTTGATAATGAGTCTAACGCCTTAAACACACTGACATCCAGGTGTTTCTAAAAGACTAACAAGAGCTGAGTCAAAGTAGAAGATCTTGTCATAGTCATTCCTTTCAGATTTGAGCCACGCTAATTGGAAATTAATGAAAGGTGGGTTGATTACATCCAAAGTAAGTTTTTTCCAGGAATGCGGTTGGTACCCACAAGAACATAGCATTCATTGGATTTTTATTCCAACAGTCTAAAACACTCAGCCATCCTGGTGTAAAGTACAATCAAGAGCCCAGTGAAATTCGAATGAATAGCACACAGTAAATTATTTTGGCTTTGAGCCAGACAATATCTAAATGAGACTTGTTGACATCCAAATCAAACTTAATACAAGAATGGGGTTTCGAAGCAAGAAGAATAATAATTAAGTTGATAATGACTCTAACACCATAACTACTTAGCCATCTTTTGTGTTTTTAAACGATAAACACTTGCTGAGTCAAGGAAGAATAAGGGGAACAAAGTCAATTCTTTCATCTTTCATCCAAATAAATTTCAAATGAGTGAAAGGACAATTGATTACATCCAAATGATAGATGAACTCATACCAGGAGTGGGGTTCGAACCCACGAGGACATATGTCCATTGGATCTTAAGTCCAACGCCTTAACCTCTCGGCCATCCTGGTGTAATAAACATAAATTCAAGGGCGCAGTCAAAATGGAATATGGAGCACACAGTTAGATCTTTTGGCTTTGATCCAGACAATATGTAAATTAAACTTGATTACATCCAAATCAAACTTTCTACCAGATGTAGGTTTGGAACAAACAAGAACATTTTAATTTTGATAATGAGTCTAACGCCTTAAACACACTGACATCCAGGTGTTTCTAAAAGACTAACAAGAGCTGAGTCAAAGTAGAAGATCTTGTCATAGTCATTCCTGTCAGATTTGAGCCACGCTAATTGGAAATTAATGAAAGGTGGGTTGATTACATCCAAAGTAAGTTTTTTCCAGGAATGCGGTTGGTACCCACAAGAACATAGCATTCATTGGATTTTTATTCCAACAGTCTAAAACACTCAGCCATCCTGGTGTAAAGTACAATCAAGAGCCCAGTGAAATTCGAATGAAGAGCACACAATAAATTAGTTTGGCTTAGAGCCAGACAATATATAAATGAGACTTGTTGACATCCAAATCAAACTTAATACAAGAATGGGGTTTCAAAGCAAGAAGAATAATAATTAAGTTGATAATGACTCTAACACCATAACTACTTAGCCATCTTTTGTGTTTTTAAACGATAAACACTTGCTGAGTCAAAGAAGAATAAGGGGAACAAAGTCAATTCTTTCATCTTTCATCCAAATAAATTTTTTATGAGTGAAAGGACAATTGATTACATCCAAATAATAGATGAACTCATACCAGGAGTGGGGTTTGAACCCACGAGGACATATGTCCATTGGATCTTAAATCCAACGCCTTAATCTCTCGGCCATCCTGGTGTAATAAAAATTAATTCAAGGGCACAGTCAAAATGGAATATGGAGCACACAGTTAGATCTTTTGTCTTTGATCCAGACAATATGTAAATGAAACTTGATTACATCCAAATCAAACTTTCTACCAGATGTAGGGTTGGAAAAAAACAAGAACATTTTAATTTTGATAATGAGTCTAATGCCTTAAACATACTGACATCCAGGCGTTTCTAAAAGACTAACAAGAGCTGAGTCAAAGTAGAAGATCTTGTCATAGTCATCCTTTCAGATTTGAGCCACGCTAATTGGAAATTAATGAAAGGTGGGTTGATTACATCCAAAGTAAGTTTTTTCCAGGAATGTGTTTGGTACCCACAAGAACATAGCATTCATTGGATTTTTATTCCAACAGTCTAAAACACTCAGCCATCCTGGTGTAAAGTACAATCAAGAGCCCAGTGAAATTCGAATGAATAGCACACAGTAAATTATTTTGGCTTTGAGCCAGACAATATCTAAATGAGACTTGTTGACATCCAAATCAAACTTAATACAAGAATGGGGTTTCGAAGCAAGAAGAATAATAATTAAGTTGATAATGACTCTAACACCATAACTACTTAGCCATCTTTTGTGTTTTTAAACGATAAACACTTGCTGAGTCAAGGAAGAATAAGGGGAACAAAGTCAATTCTTACATCTTTCAAATGAGTGAAAGGACAATTGATTACATCCAAATGATAGATGAACTCATACTAGGAGTGGGGTTCGAACCCACGAGGACATATGTCCATTGGATCTTAAGTCCAACGCCTTAACCTCTCGGCCATCCTGGTGTAAAGTACAATCAAGAGCCCAGTGAAATTGGAATGAAGAGCACACAATAAATTATTTTGGCTTTGAGCCAGACAATATCTAAATGAGACTTGTTGACATCCAAATCAAACTTAATACAAGAATGGGGTTTCAAAGCAAGAAGAATAATAATTAAGTTGATAATGACTCTAACACCATAAATACTTAGCCATCTTTTGTGTTTTTAAACGATAAACACTTGCTGAGTCAAGGAAGAATAAGGGGAACAAAGTCAATTCTTACATCTTTCATCCAAAGAAATTTCAAATGAGTGAAAGGACAATTGATTACATCCAAATCATAGATGAACTCATACCAGGAGTGGGGTTCGAACCCACGAGGACATATGTCCATTGGATCTTAAGTCCAACGCCTTAACCGCTCGGCCATCCTGGTGTAATAAACATAATTTCAAGGGCGCAGTCAAAATGGAATATGGAGCACACAGTTAGATCTTTTGGCTTTGATCCAGACAATATGTAAATTAAACTTGATTACATCCAAATCAAACTTTCTACCAGATGTAGGTTTGGAACAAACAAGAACATTTAAATTTTGATAATGAGTCTAACGCCTTAAACACACTGACATCCAGGTGTTTCTAAAAGACTAACAAGAGCTGAGTCAAAGTAGAAGATCTTGTCATAGTCATTCCTTTCAGATTTGAGCCACGCTAATTGGAAATTAATGAAAGGTGGGTTGATTACATCCAAAGTAAGTTTTTTCCAGGAATGTGTTTGGTACCCACAAGAACATAGCATTCATTGGATTTTTATTCCAACAGTCTAAAACACTCAGCCATCCTGGTGTAAAGTACAATCAAGAGCCCAGTGAAATTGGAATGAAGAGCACACAATAAATTATTTTGGCTTTGAGCCAGACAATATCTAAATGAGACTTGTTGACATCCAAATCAAACTTAATACAAGAATGGGGTTTCAAAGCAAGAAGAATAATAATTAAGTTGATAATGACTCTAACACCATAACTACTTAGCCATCTTTTGTGTTTTTAAACGATAAACACTTGCTGAGTCAAGGAAGAATAAGGGGAACAAAGTCAATTCTTACATCTTTCTTCCAAAGAAATTTCAAATGAGTGAAAGGACAATTGATTACATCGAAATCATAGATGAACTCATACCAGGAGTGGGGTTCGAACCCACGAGGACATATGTCCATTGGATCTTAAGTCCAACGCCTTAACCTCTCGGCCATCCTGGTGTAATAAACATAATTTCAAGGGCGCAGTCAAAATGGAATATGGAGCACACAGTTAGATCTTTTGGCTTTGATCCAGACAATATGTAAATTAAACTTGATTACATCCAAATCAAACTTTCTACCAGATGTAGGTTTGGAACAAACAAGAATATTTAAATTTTGATAATGAGTCTAACGCCTTAAACACACTGACATCCAGGTGTTTCTAAAAGACTAACAAGAGCTGAGTCAAAGTAGAAGATCTTGTCATAGTCATTCCTTTCAGATTTGAGCCACGCTAATTGGAAATTAATGAAAGGTGGGTTGATTACATCCAAAGTAAGTTTTTTCCAGGAATGCGGTTGGTACCCACAAGAACATAGCATTCATTGGATTTTTATTCCAACAGTCTAAAACACTCAGCCATCCTGGTGTAAAGTACAATCAAGAGCCCAGTGAAATTCGAATGAATAGCACACAGTAAATTATTTTGGCTTTGAGCCAGACAATATCTAAATGAGACTTGTTGACATCCAAATCAAACTTAATACAAGAATGGGGTTTCGAAGCAAGAAGAATAATAATTAAGTTGATAATGACTCTAACACCATAACTACTTAGCCATCTTTTGTGTTTTTAAACGATAAACACTTGCTGAGTCAAGGAAGAATAAGGGGAACAAAGTCAATTCTTACATCTTTCAAATGAGTGAAAGGACAATTGATTACATCCAAATGATAGATGAACTCATACGAGGAGTGGGGTTCGAACCCACGAGGACATATGTCCATTGGATCTTAAGTCCAATGCCTTAACCTCTCAGCCATCCTGGTGTAATTAACATTAATTCAAGGGGGCAGTCAAAATGGAATATGGAGCACACAATTAAATATTTTGGCTTTGATCCAGACAATATGTAAATTAAACTTGATTACATCCAAATCAAACTTTCTACCAGATGTAGGTTTGGAACAAACAAGAACATTTAAAATTTGATAATGAGTCTAACGCCTTAAACACACTGACATCCAGGTGTTTCTAAAAGACTAACAAGAGCTGAGTCAAAGTAGAAGATCTTGTCATAGTCATTCCTTTCAGATTTGAGCCACGCTAATTGGAAATTAATGAAAGGTGGGTTGATTACATCCAAAGTAAGTTTTTTCCAGGAATGCGGTTGGTACCCACAAGAACATAGCATTCATTGGATTTTTATTCCAACAGCCTAAAACACTCAGCCATCCTGGTGTAAAGTACAATCAAGAGCCCAGTGAAATTGGAATGAGGAGCACACAGTCAGTTATTTTGGCTTTGAGCCAGACAATATCTAAATGAGACTTGTTGACATCCAAATCAAACTTAATACAAGAATGGGGTTTCGAAGCAAGAAGAATAATAATTAAGTTGATAATGACTCTAACACCATAACTACTTAGCCATCTTTTGTGTTTTTAAACGATAAACACTTGCTGAGTCAAGGAAGAATAAGGGGAACAAAGTCAATTCTTACATCTTTCAAATGAGTGAAAGGACAATTGATTACATCCAAATGATAGATGAACTCATACGAGGAGTGGGGTTCGAACCCACGAGGACATATGTCCATTGGATCTTAAGTCCAATGCCTTAACCTCTCAGCCATCCTGGTGTAATTAACATTCATTCAAGGGGGCAGTCAAAATGGAATATGGAGCACACAATTAAATATTTTGGCTTTGATCCAGACAATATGTAAATTAAACTTGATTACATCCAAATCAAACTTTCTACCAGATGTAGGTTTGGAACAAACAAGAACATTTAAATTTGATAATGAGTCTAACGCCTTAAACACACTGACATCCAGGTGTTTCTAAAAGACTAACAAGAGCTGAGTCAAAGTAGAAGATCTTGTCATAGTCATTCCTTTCAGATTTGAGCCACGCTAATTGGAAATTAATGAAAGGTGGGTTGATTACATCCAAAGTAAGTTTTTTCCAGGAATGCGGTTGGTACCCACAAGAACATAGCATTCATTGGATTTTTATTCCAACAGCCTAAAACACTCAGCCATCCTGGTGTAAAGTACAATCAAGAGCCCAGTGAAATTGGAATGAGGAGCACACAGTCAGTTATTTTGGCTTTGAGCCAGACAATATCTAAATGAGACTTGTTGACATCCAAATCAAACTTAATACAAGAATGGGGTTTCGAAGCAAGAAGAATAATAATTAAGTTGATAATGACTCTAACACCATAACTACTTAGCCATCTTTTGTGTTTTTAAACGATAAACACTTGCTGAGTCAAGGAAGAATAAGGGGAACAAAGTCAATTCTTACATCTTTCAAATGAGTGAAAGGACAATTGATTACATCCAAATGATAGATGAACTCATACGAGGAGTGGGGTTCAAACCCACGAGGACATATGTCCATTGGATCTTAAGTCCAATGCCTTAACCTCTCAGCCATCCTGGTGTAATTAACATTCATTCAAGGGGGCAGTCAAAATGGAATATGGAGCACACAATTAAATATTTTGGCTTTGATCCAGACAATATGTAAATTAAACTTGATTACATCCAAATCAAACTTTCTACCAGATGTAGGTTTGGAACAAACAAGAACATTTAAAATTTGATAATGAGTCTAACGCCTTAAACACACTGACATCCAGGTGTTTCTAAAAGACTAACAAGAGCTGAGTCAAAGTAGATCTTGTCATAGTCATTCCTTTCAGATTTGAGCCACGCTAATTGGAAATTAATGAAAGGTGGGTTGATTACATCCAAAGTAAGTTTTTTCCAGGAATGTGTTTGGTACCCACAAGAACATAGCATTCATTGGATTTTTATTCCAACAGTCTAAAACACTCAGCCATCCTGGTGTAAAGTACAATCAAGAGCCCAGTGAAATTCGAATGAAGAGCACACAATAAATTATTTTGGCTTTGAGCCAGACAATATCTAAATGAGACTTGTTGACATCCAAATCAAACTTAATACAAGAATGGGGTTTCGAAGCAAGAAGAATAATAATTAAGTTGATAATGACTCTAACACCATAACTACTTAGCCATCTTTTGTGTTTTTAAACGATAAACACTTGCTGAGTCAAGGAAGAATAAGGGGAACAAAGTCAATTCTTTCATCTTTCATCCAAAGAAATTTCAAATGAGTGAAAGGACAATTGATTACATCCAAATAATAGATGAACTCATACCAGGAGTGGGGTTCGAACCCACGAGGACATATGTCCATTGGATCTTAAGTCCAACACCTTAACCTCTCGGCCATCCTGGTGTAATAAACATTAATTCAAGGGTGCAGTCAAAATGGAATATGGAGCACACAGTTAGATCTTTTGGCTTTGATCCAGACAATATGTAAATTAAACTTGATTACATCCAAATCAAACTTTCTACCAGATGTAGGTTTGGAACAAACAATAACATTTTAATTTTGATAACGAGTCTAACGCCTTAAACACACTGACATCCAGGTGTTTCTAAAAGACTAACAAGAGCTGAGTCAAAGTAGAAGATCTTGTCATAGTCATTCCTTTCAGATTTGAGCCACGCTAATTGGAAATTAATGAAAGGTGGGTTGATTACATCCAAAGTAAGTTTTTTCCAGGAATGCGGTTGGTACCCACAAGAACATAGCATTCATTGGATTTTTATTCCAACAGTCCTAAAACACTCAGCCATCCTGGTGTAAAGTACAATCAAGAGCCCAGTGAAATTCGAATGAGGAGCACACAGTAAGTTATTTTGGCTTTGAGCCAGACAATATCTAAATGAGACTTGTTGACATCCAAATCAAACTTAATACAAGAATGGGGTTTCGAAGCAAGAAGAATAATAATTAAGTTGATAATGACTCTAACACCATAACTACTTAGCCATCTTTTGTGTTTTTAAACGATAAACACTTGCTGAGTCAAGGAAGAATAAGGGGAACAAAGTCAATTCTTACATCTTTCAAATGAGTGAAAGGACAATTGATTACATCCAAATGATAGATGAACTCATACGAGGAGTGGGGTTCGAACCCACGAGGACATATGTCCATTGGATCTTAAGTCCAATGCCTTAACCTCTCAGCCATCCTGGTGTAATAACATTCATTCAAGGGGGCAGTCAAAATGGAATATGGAGCACACAATTAAATATTTTGGCTTTGATCCAGACAATATGTAAATTAAACTTGATTACATCCAAATCAAACTTTCTACCAGATGTAGGTTTGGAACAAACAAGAACATTTAAATTTGATAATGAGTCTAACGCCTTAAACACACTGACATCCAGGTGTTTCTAAAAGACTAACAAGAGCTGAGTCAAAGTAGAAGATCTTGTCATAGTCATTCCTTTCAGATTTGAGCCACGCTAATTGGAAATTAATGAAAGGTGGGTTGATTACATCCAAAGTAAGTTTTTTCCAGGAATGCGGTTGGTACCCACAAGAACATAGCATTCATTGGATTTTTATTCCAACAGTCCTAAAACACTCAGCCATCCTGGTGTAAAGTACAATCAAGAGCCCAGTGAAATTGGAATGAGGAGCACACAGTCAGTTATTTTGGCTTTGAGCCAGACAATATCTAAATGAGACTTGTTGACATCCAAATCAAACTTAATACAAGAATGGGGTTTCGAAGCAAGAAGAATAATAATTAAGTTGATAATGACTCTAACACCATAACTACTTAGCCATCTTTTGTGTTTTTAAACGATAAACACTTGCTGAGTCAAGGAAGAATAAGGGGAACAAAGTCAATTCTTTCATCCAAAGAAATTTCAAATGAGTGAAAGGACAATTGATTACATCCAAATCATAGATGAACTCATACCAGGAGTGGGGTTCGAACCCACGAGGACATATGTCCATTGGATCTTAAGTCCAACGCCTTAACCTCTCGGCCATCCTGGTGTAATAACATAATTCAAGGGCGCAGTCAAAATGGAATATGGAGCACACAGTTAGATCTTTTGGCTTTGATCCAGACAATATGTAAATTAAACTTGATTACATCCAAATCAAACTTTCTACCAGATGTAGGTTTGGAACAAACAAGAACATTTTAATTTTGATAATGAGTCTAACGCCTTAAACACACTGACATCCAGGTGTTTCTAAAAGACTAACAAGAGCTGAGTCAAAGTAGAAGATCTTGTCATAGTCATTCCTTTCAGATTTGAGCCACGCTAATTGGAAATTAATGAAAGGTGGGTTGATTACATCCAAAGTAAGTTTTTTCCAGGAATGTGTTTGGTACCCACAAGAACATAGCATTCATTGGATTTTTATTCCAACAGTCTAAAACACTCAGCCATCCTGGTGTAAAGTACAATCAAGAGCCCAGTGAAATTCGAATGAAGAGCACACAGTAAATTATTTTGGCTTTGAGCCAGACAATATCTAAATGAGACTTGTTGACATCCAAATCAAACTTAATACAAGAATGGGGTTTCGAAGCAAGAAGAATAATAATTAAGTTGATAATGACTCTAACACCATAACTACTTAGCCATCTTTTGTGTTTTTAAACGATAAACACTTGCTGAGTCAAGGAAGAATAAGGGGAACAAAGTCAATTCTTTCATCTTTCATCCAAAGAAATTTCAAATGAGTGAAAGGACAATTGATTACATCCAAATAATAGATGAACTCATACCAGGAGTGGGGTTCGAACCCACGAGGACATATGTCCATTGGATCTTAAGTCCAACGCCTTAACCTCTCGGCCATCCTGGTGTAATAAACATTAATTCAAGGGTGCAGTCAAAATGGAATATGGAGCACACAGTTAGATCTTTTGGCTTTGATCCAGACAATATGTAAATTAAACTTGATTACATCCAAATCAAACTTTCTACCAGATGTAGGTTTGGAACAAACAATAACATTTTAATTTTGATAATGAGTCTAACGCCTTAAACACACTGACATCCAGGTGTTTCTAAAAGACTAACAAGAGCTGAGTCAAAGTAGAAGATCTTGTCATAGTCATTCCTTTCAGATTTGAGCCACGCTAATTGGAAATTAATGAAAGGTGGGTTGATTACATCCAAAGTAAGTTTTTTCCAGGAATGTGTTTGGTACCCACAAGAACATAGCATTCATTGGATTTTTATTCCAACAGTCTAAAACACTCAGCCATCCTGGTGTAAGTACAATCAAGAGCCCAGTGAAATTCGAATGAAGAGCACACAATAAATTATTTTGGCTTTGAGCCAGACAATATCTAAATGAGACTTGTTGACATCCAAATCAAACTTAATACAAGAATGGGGTTTCGAAGCAAGAAGAATAATAATTAAGTTGATAATGACTCTAACACCATAACTACTTAGCCATCTTTTGTGTTTTTAAACGATAAACACTTGCTGAGTCAAGGAAGAATAAGGGGAACAAAGTCAATTCTTACATCTTTCAAATGAGTGAAAGGACAATTGATTACATCCAAATGATAGATGAACTCATACCAGGAGTGGGGTTCGAACCCACGAGGACATATGTCCATTGGATCTTAAGTCCAACGCCTTAACCTCTCGGCCATCCTGGTGTAATAAACATAATTCAAGGGCGCAGTCAAAATGGAATATGGAGCACACAGTTAGATCTTTTGGCTTTGATCCAGACAATATGTAAATGAAACTTGATTACATCCAAATCAAACTTTCTACCAGATGTAGGTTTGGAAAAAACAAGAACATTTTAATTTTGATAATGAGTCTAACGCCTTAAACACACTGACATCCAGGTGTTTCTAAAAGACTAACAAGAGCTGAGTCAAAGTAGAAGATCTTGTCATAGTCATTCCTTTCAGATTTGAGCCACGCTAATTGGAAATTAATGAAAGGTGGGTTGATTACATACAAAGTAAGTTTTTTCCAGGAATGTGTTTGGTACCCACAAGAACATAGCATTCATTGGATTTTTATTCCAACAGTCTAAAACACTCAGCCATCCTGGTGTAAAGTACAATCAAGAGCCCAGTGAAATTCGAATGAGGAGCACACAGTAAATTATTTTGGCTTTGAGCCAGACAATATCTAAATGAGACTTGTTGACATCCAAATCAAACTTAATACAAGAATGGGGTTTCAAAGCAAGAAGAATAATAATTAAGTTGATAATGACTCTAACACCATAACTACTTAGCCATCTTTTGTGTTTTTAAACGATAAACACTTGCTGAGTCAAAGAAGAATAAGGGAAACAAAGTGAATTCTTTCATCTTTCATCCAAAGAAATTTCAAATGAGTGAAACGACAATTGATTACATCCAAATCATAGATGAACTCATACCAGGAGTGGGGTTCGAACTCACGAGGACATATGTCCATTGGATCTTAAGTCCAACGCCTTAACCTCTCGGCCATCCTGGTGTAATAAACATAAATTCAAGGGTGCAGTCAAAATGGAATATGGAGCACACAGTTAGATCTTTTGGCTTTGATCCAGACAATATGTAAATTAAACTTGATTACATCCAAATCAAACTTTCTACCAGATGTAGGTTTGGAACAAACAATAACATTTTAATTTTGATAATGAGTCTAACGCCTTAAACACACTGACATCCAGGTGTTTCTAAAAGACTAACAAGAGCTGAGTCAAAGTAGAAGATCTTGTCATAGTCATTCCTTTCAGATTTGAGCCACGCTAATTGGAAATTAATGAAAGGTGGGTTGATTACATCCAAAGTAAGTTTTTTCCAGGAATGTGTTTGGTACCCACAAGAACATAGCATTCATTGGATTTTTATTCCAACAGTCTAAAACACTCAGCCATCCTGGTGTATAGTACAATCAAGAGCCCAGTGAAATTCGAATGAAGAGCACACAATAAATTATTTTGGCTTTGAGCCAGACAATATCTAAATGAGACTTGTTGACATCCAAATCAAACTTAATACAAGAATGGGGTTTCGAAGCAAGAAGAATAATAATTAAGTTGATAATGACTCTAACACCATAACTACTTAGCCATCTTTTGTGTTTTTAAACGATAAACACTTGCTGAGTCAAGGAAGAATAAGGGGAACAAAGTCAATTCTTACATCTTTCAAATGAGTGAAAGGAAAATTGATTACATCCAAATGATAGATGAACTCATACCAGGAGTGGGGTTCGAACCCACGAGGACATATGTCCATTGGATCTTAAGTCCAACACCTTAACCTCTCGGCCATCCTGGTGTAATAAACATTAATTCAAGGGCGCAGTCAAAATGGAATATGGAGCACACAGTTAGATCTTTTGGCTTTGATCCAGACAATATGTAAATTAAACTTGATTACATCCAAATCAAACTTTCTACCAGATGTAGGTTTGGAAAAAAACAAGAACATTTTAATTTTGATAATGAGTCTAACGCCTTAAACACACTGACATCCAGGTGTTTCTGAAAGACTAACAAGAGCTGAGTCAAAGTAGAAGATCTTGTCATAGTCATTCCTTTCAGATTTGAGCCACGCTAATTGGAAATTAATGAAAGGTGGGTTGATTACATCCAAAGTAAGTTTTTTCCAGGAATGTGTTTGGTACCCACAAGAACATAGCATTCATTGGATTTTTATTCCAACAGTCTAAAACACTCAGCCATCCTGGTGTATAGTACAATCAAGAGCCCAGTGAAATTCGAATGAAGAGCACACAATAAATTATTTTGGCTTTGAGCCAGACAATATCTAAATGAGACTTGTTGACATCCAAATCAAACTTAATACAAGAATGGGGTTTCGAAGCAAGAAGAATAATAATTAAGTTGATAATGACTCTAACACCATAACTACTTAGCCATCTTTTGTGTTTTTAAACGATAAACACTTGCTGAGTCAAGGAAGAATAAGGGGAACAAAGTCAATTCTTACATCTTTCAAATGAGTGAAAGGAAAATTGATTACATCCAAATGATAGATGAACTCATACCAGGAGTGGGGTTCGAACCCACGAGGACATATGTCCATTGGATCTTAAGTCCAACACCTTAACCTCTCGGCCATCCTGGTGTAATAAACATTAATTCAAGGGCGCAGTCAAAATGGAATATGGAGCACACAGTTAGATCTTTTGGCTTTGATCCAGACAATATGTAAATTAAACTTGATTACATCCAAATCAAACTTTCTACCAGATGTAGGTTTGGAAAAAAACAAGAACATTTTAATTTTGATAATGAGTCTAACGCCTTAAACACACTGACATCCAGGTGTTTCTGAAAGACTAACAAGAGCTGAGTCAAAGTAGAAGATCTTGTCATAGTCATTCCTTTCAGATTTGAGCCACGCTAATTGGAAATTAATGAAAGGTGGGTTGATTACATCCAAAGTAAGTTTTTTCCAGGAATGTGTTTGGTACCCACAAGAACATAGCATTCATTGGATTTTTATTCCAACAGTCTAAAACACTCAGCCATCCTGGTGTAAAGTACAATCAAGAGCCCAGTGAAATTCGAATGAAGAGCACACAATAAATTATTTTGGCTTTGAGCCAGACAATATATAAATGAGACTTGTTGACATCCAAATCAAACTTAATACAAGAATGGGGTTTCAAAGCAAGAAGAATAATAATTAAGTTGATAATGACTCTAACACCATAACTACTTAGCCATCTTTTGTGTTTTTAAACGATAAACACTTGCTGAGTCAAAGAAGAATAAGGGAAACAAAGTCAATTCTTTCATCTTTCATCCAAAGAAATTTCAAATGAGTGAAACGACAATTGATTACATCCAAATGATAAAGGAACTCATACCAGGAGTGGGGTTCGAACCCACGAGGACATATGTCCATTGGATCTTAAGTCCAACGCCTTAACCTCTCGGCCATCCTGGTGTAATAAACATAAATTCAAGGGCGCAGTCAAAATGGAATATGGAGCACACAGTTAGATCTTTTGGCTTTGATCCAGACAATATGTAAATGAAACTTGATTACATCCAAATCAAACTTAATACAAGAATGGGGTTTCGAAGCAAGAAGAATAATAATTAAGTTGATAATGACTCTAACACCATAACTACTTAGCCATCTTTTGTGTTTTTAAACGATAAACACTTGCTGAGTCAAGGAAGAATAAGGGGAACAAAGTCAATTCTTACATCTTTCAAATGAGTGAAAGGACAATTGATTACATCCAAATGATAGATGAACTCATACCAGGAGTGGGGTTCAAACCCACGAGGACATATGTCCATTGGATCTTAAGTCCAACGCCTTAACCTCTCGGCCATCCTGGTGTAATAAACATAAATTCAAGGGCGCAGTCAAAATGGAATATGGAGCACACAGTTATATCTTTTGGCTTTGATCCAGACAATATGTAAATGAAACTTGATTACATCCAAATCAAACTTTCTACCAGATGTAGGTTTGGAACAAACAAGAACGTTTTAATTTTGATAATGAGTCTAACGCCTTAAACACACTGACATCCAGGTGTTTCTAAAAGACTAACAAGAGCTGAGTCAAAGTAGAAGATCTTGTCATAGTCATTCCTTTCAGATTTGAGCCACGCTAATTGGAAGTTAATGAAAGGTGGGTTGATTACATCCAAAGTAAGTTTTTTCCAGGAATGTGTTTGGTACCCACAAGAACATAGCATTCATTGGATTTTTATTCCAACAGTCTAAAACACTCAGCCATCCTGGTGTAAAGTACAATCAAGAGCCCAGTGAAATTCGAATGAAGAGCACACAATAAATTATTTTGGCTTTGAGCCAGACAATATCTAAATGAGACTTGTTGACATCCAAATCAAACTTAATACAAGAATGGGGTTTCGAAGCAAGAAGAATAATAATTAAGTTGATAATGACTCTAACACCATAACTACTTAGCCATCTTTTGTGTTTTTAAACGATAAACACTTGCTAAGTCAAGGAAGAACAAGGGGAACAAAGTCAATTCTTACATTTTTCATCCAATGAAATTTCAAATGAGTGAAAGGACAATTGATTACATACAAATGATAGATGAACTCATACCAGGAGTGGGGTTCGAACCCACGAGGACATATGTCCATTGGATCTTAAGTCCAACGCCTTAACCTCTCGGCCATCCTGGTGTAATAAACATAAATTCAAGGGCGCAGTCAAAATGGAATATGGAGCACACAGTTAGATCTTTTTGCTTTGATCCAGACAATATGTAAATGAAACTTGATTACATCCAAATCAAACTTTCTACCAGATGTAGGTTTGGAACAAACAAGAACGTTTTAATTTTGATAATGAGTCTAACGCCTTAAACACACTGACATCCAGGTGTTTCTAAAAGACTAACAAGAGCTGAGTCAAAGTAGACGATCTTGTCATAGTCATTCCTTTCAGATTTGAGCCACGCTAATTGGAAATTAATGAAAGGTGGGTTGATTACATGCAAAGTAAGTTTTTTCCAGGAATGTGTTTGGTACCCACGAGAACATAGCATTCATTGGATTTTTATTCCAACAGTCTAAAACACTCAGCCATCCTGGTGTAAAGTACAATCAAGAGCCCAGTGAAAAATCGAATGAAGAGCACACAATAAATTATTTTGGCTTTGAGCCAGACAATATATAAATGAGACTTGTTGACATCCAAATCAAACTTAATACAAGAATGGGGTTTCGAAGCAAGAAGAATAATAATTAAGTTGATAATGACTCTAACACCATAACTACTTAGCCATCTTTTGTGTTTTTAAACGATAAACACATGCTAAGTCAAGGAAGAACAAGGGGAACAAAGTCAATTCTTACATTTTTCATCCAATTAAATTTCAAATGAGTGAAAGGACAATTGATTACATACAAATGATAGATGAACTCATACCAGGAGTGGGGTTCGAACCCACGAGGACATATGTCCATTAGATCTTAAGTCCAACGCCTTAACCTCTCGGCCATCCTGGTGTAATAAACATAAATTCAAGGGCGCAGTCAAAATGGAATATGGAGCACACAGTTAGATATTTTGGCTTTGATCCAGACAATATGTAAATGAAACTTGATTACATCCAAATCAAACTTTCTACCAGATGTAGGTTTGGAACAAACAAGAACGTTTTAATTTTGATAATGAGTCTAACGCCTTAAACACACTGACATCCAGGTGTTTCTAAAAGACTAACATGAGCTGAGTCAAAGTAGACGATCTTGTCATAGTCATTCCTTTCAGATTTGAGCCACGCTAATTGGAAATTAATGAAAGGTGGGTTGATTACATCCAAAGTAAGTTTTTTCCAGGAATGCGGTTGGTACCCACAAGAACATAGCATTCATTGGATTTTTATTCCAACAGTCTAAAACACTCAGCCATCCTGGTGTAAAGTACAATCAAGAGCCCAGTGAAATTCGAATGAGGAGCACACAGTAAATTATTTTGGCTTTGAGCCAGACAATATCTAAATGAGACTTGTTGACATCCAAATCAAACTTAATACAAGAATGGGGTTTTGAAGCAAGAAGAATAATAATTAAGTTGATAATGACTCTAACACCATAACTACTTAGCCATCTTTTGTGTTTTTAAACGATAAACACTTGCTGAGTCAAGGAAGAATAAGGGGAACAAAGTCAATTCTTACATCTTTCAAATGAGTGAAAGGACAATTGATTACATCCAAATGATAGATGAACTCATACCAGGAGTGGGGTTCGAACCCACGAGGACATATGTCCATTGGATCTTAAGTCCAACGCCTTAACCTCTCGGCCATCCTGGTGTAATAAACATAAATTCAAGGGCGCAGTCAAAATGGAATATGGAGCACACAGTTAGATCTTTTGGCTTTGATCCAGACAATATGTAAATGAAACTTGATTACATCCAAATCAAACTTTCTACCAGATGTAGGTTTGGAACAAACAAGAAAGTTTTAATTTTGATAATGAGTCTAACGCCTTAAACACACTGACATCCAGGTGTTTCTAAAAGACTAACAAGAGCTGAGTCAAAGTAGACGATCTTGTCATAGTCATTCCTTTCAGATTTGAGCCACGCTAATTGGAAATTAATGAAAGGTGGGTTGATTACATGCAAAGTAAGTTTTTTCCAGGAATGTGTTTGGTACCCACAAGAACATAGCATTCATTGGATTTTTATTCCAACAGTCTAAAACACTCAGCCATCCTGGTGTAAAGTACAATCAAGAGCCCAGTGAAATTGGAATGAGGAGCACACAGTCAGTTATTTTGGCTTTGAGCCAGACAATATCTAAATGAGACTTGTTGACATCCAAATCAAACTTAATACAAGAATGGGGTTTCGAAGCAAGAAGAATAATAATTAAGTTGATAATGACTCTAACACCATAACTACTTAGCCATCTTTTGTGTTTTTAAACGATAAACACTTGCTGAGTCAAGGAAGAATAAGGGGAACAAAGTCAATTCTTACATCTTTCAAATGAGTGAAAGGACAATTGATTACATCCAAATGATAGATGAACTCATACCAGGAGTGGGGTTCAAACCCACGAGGACATATGTCCATTGGATCTTAAGTCCAACGCCTTAACCTCTCGGCCATCCTGGTGTAATAAACATAAATTCAAGGGCGCAGTCAAAATGGAATATGGAGCACACAGTTATATCTTTTGGCTTTGATCCAGACAATATGTAAATGAAACTTGATTACATCCAAATCAAACTTTCTACCAGATGTAGGTTTGGAACAAACAAGAACATTTTAATTTTGATAATGAGTCTAACGCCTTAAACACACTGACATCCAGGTGTTTCTAAAAGACTAACAAGAGCCGAGTCAAAGTAGAAGATCTTGTCATAGTCATTCCTTTCAGATTTGAGCCACGCTAATTGGAAATGAATGAAAGGTGGGTTGATTACATCCAAAGTAAGTTTTTTCCAGGAATGTGTTTGGTACCCACAAGAACATAGCATTCATTGGATTTTTATTCCAACAGTCTAAAACACTCAGCCATCCTGGTGTATAGTACAATCAAGAGCCCAGTGAAATTCGAATGAAGAGCACACAATAAATTATTTTGGCTTTGAGCCAGACAATATCTAAATGAGACTTGTTGACATCCAAATCAAACTTAATACAAGAATGGGGTTTCGAAGCAAGAAGAATAATAATTAAGTTGATAATGACTCTAACACCATAACTACTTAGCCATCTTTTGTGTTTTTAAACGATAAACACTTGCTGAGTCAAGGAAGAATAAGGGGAACAAAGTCAATTCTTACATCTTTCAAATGAGTGAAAGGAAAATTGATTACATCCAAATGATAGATGAACTCATACCAGGAGAAGGGTTCGAACCCACGAGGACATATGTCCATTGGATCTTAAGTCCAACACCTTAACCTCTCGGCCATCCTGGTGTAATAAACATTAATTCAAGGGCGCAGTCAAAATGGAATATGGAGCACACAGTTAGATCTTTTGGCTTTGATCCAGACAATATGTAAATTAAACTTGATTACATCCAAATCAAACTTTCTACCAGATGTAGGTTTGGAAAAAAACAAGAACATTTTAATTTTGATAATGAGTCTAACGCCTTAAACACACTGACATCCAGGTGTTTCTGAAAGACTAACAAGAGCTGAGTCAAAGTAGAAGATCTTGTCATAGTCATTCCTTTCAGATTTGAGCCACGCTAATTGGAAATTAATGAAAGGTGGGTTGATTACATCCAAAGTAAGTTTTTTCCAGGAATGTGTTTGGTACCCACAAGAACATAGCATTCATTGGATTTTTATTCCAACAGTCTAAAACACTCAGCCATCCTGGTGTAAAGTACAATCAAGAGCCCAGTGAAATTCGAATGAAGAGCACACAATAAATTATTTTGGCTTTGAGCCAGACAATATATAAATGAGACTTGTTGACATCCAAATCAAACTTAATACAAGAATGGGGTTTCAAAGCAAGAAGAATAATAATTAAGTTGATAATGACTCTAACACCATAACTACTTAGCCATCTTTTGTGTTTTTAAACGATAAACACTTGCTGAGTCAAAGAAGAATAAGGGAAACAAAGTCAATTCTTTCATCTTTCATCCAAAGAAATTTCAAATGAGTGAAACGACAATTGATTACATCCAAATGATAAAGGAACTCATACCAGGAGTGGGGTTCGAACCCACGAGGACATATGTCCATTGGATCTTAAGTCCAACGCCTTAACCTCTCGGCCATCCTGGTGTAATAAACATAAATTCAAGGGCGCAGTCAAAATGGAATATGGAGCACACAGTTAGATCTTTTGGCTTTGATCCAGACAATATGTAAATGAAACTTGATTACATCCAAATCAAACTTAATACAAGAATGGGGTTTCGAAGCAAGAAGAATAATAATTAAGTTGATAATGACTCTAACACCATAACTACTTAGCCATCTTTTGTGTTTTTAAACGATAAACACTTGCTGAGTCAAGGAAGAATAAGGGGAACAAAGTCAATTCTTACATCTTTCAAATGAGTGAAAGGACAATTGATTACATCCAAATGATAGATGAACTCATACCAGGAGTGGGGTTCAAACCCACGAGGACATATGTCCATTGGATCTTAAGTCCAACGCCTTAACCTCTCGGCCATCCTGGTGTAATAAACATAAATTCAAGGGCGCAGTCAAAATGGAATATGGAGCACACAGTTATATCTTTTGGCTTTGATCCAGACAATATGTAAATGAAACTTGATTACATCCAAATCAAACTTTCTACCAGATGTAGGTTTGGAACAAACAAGAACGTTTTAATTTTGATAATGAGTCTAACGCCTTAAACACACTGACATCCAGGTGTTTCTAAAAGACTAACAAGAGCTGAGTCAAAGTAGAAGATCTTGTCATAGTCATTCCTTTCAGATTTGAGCCACGCTAATTGGAAGTTAATGAAAGGTGGGTTGATTACATCCAAAGTAAGTTTTTTCCAGGAATGTGTTTGGTACCCACAAGAACATAGCATTCATTGGATTTTTATTCCAACAGTCTAAAACACTCAGCCATCCTGGTGTAAAGTACAATCAAGAGCCCAGTGAAATTCGAATGAAGAGCACACAATAAATTATTTTGGCTTTGAGCCAGACAATATCTAAATGAGACTTGTTGACATCCAAATCAAACTTAATACAAGAATGGGGTTTCGAAGCAAGAAGAATAATAATTAAGTTGATAATGACTCTAACACCATAACTACTTAGCCATCTTTTGTGTTTTTAAACGATAAACACTTGCTAAGTCAAGGAAGAACAAGGGGAACAAAGTCAATTCTTACATTTTTCATCCAATGAAATTTCAAATGAGTGAAAGGACAATTGATTACATACAAATGATAGATGAACTCATACCAGGAGTGGGGTTCGAACCCACGAGGACATATGTCCATTGGATCTTAAGTCCAACGCCTTAACCTCTCGGCCATCCTGGTGTAATAAACGTAAATTCAAGGGCGCAGTCAAAATGGAATATGGAGCACACAGTTAGATCTTTTTGCTTTGATCCAGACAATATGTAAATGAAACTTGATTACATCCAAATCAAACTTTCTACCAGATGTAGGTTTGGAACAAACAAGAACGTTTTAATTTTGATAATGAGTCTAACGCCTTAAACACACTGACATCCAGGTGTTTCTAAAAGACTAACAAGAGCTGAGTCAAAGTAGACGATCTTGTCATAGTCATTCCTTTCAGATTTGAGCCACGCTAATTGGAAATTAATGAAAGGTGGGTTGATTACATGCAAAGTAAGTTTTTTCCAGGAATGTGTTTGGTACCCACGAGAACATAGCATTCATTGGATTTTTATTCCAACAGTCTAAAACACTCAGCCATCCTGGTGTAAAGTACAATCAAGAGCCCAGTGAAAAATCGAATGAAGAGCACACAATAAATTATTTTGGCTTTGAGCCAGACAATATATAAATGAGACTTGTTGACATCCAAATCAAACTTAATACAAGAATGGGGTTTCGAAGCAAGAAGAATAATAATTAAGTTGATAATGACTCTAACACCATAACTACTTAGCCATCTTTTGTGTTTTTAAACGATAAACACATGCTAAGTCAAGGAAGAACAAGGGGAACAAAGTCAATTCTTACATTTTTCATCCAATTAAATTTCAAATGAGTGAAAGGACAATTGATTACATACAAATGATAGATGAACTCATACCAGGAGTGGGGTTCGAACCCACGAGGACATATGTCCATTAGATCTTAAGTCCAACGCCTTAACCTCTCGGCCATCCTGGTGTAATAAACATAAATTCAAGGGCGCAGTCAAAATGGAATATGGAGCACACAGTTAGATATTTTGGCTTTGATCCAGACAATATGTAAATGAAACTTGATTACATCCAAATCAAACTTTCTACCAGATGTAGGTTTGGAACAAACAAGAACGTTTTAATTTTGATAATGAGTCTAACGCCTTAAACACACTGACATCCAGGTGTTTCTAAAAGACTAACATGAGCTGAGTCAAAGTAGACGATCTTGTCATAGTCATTCCTTTCAGATTTGAGCCACGCTAATTGGAAATTAATGAAAGGTGGGTTGATTACATCCAAAGTAAGTTTTTTCCAGGAATGCGGTTGGTACCCACAAGAACATAGCATTCATTGGATTTTTATTCCAACAGTCTAAAACACTCAGCCATCCTGGTGTAAAGTACAATCAAGAGCCCAGTGAAATTCGAATGAGGAGCACACAGTAAATTATTTTGGCTTTGAGCCAGACAATATCTAAATGAGACTTGTTGACATCCAAATCAAACTTAATACAAGAATGGGGTTTTGAAGCAAGAAGAATAATAATTAAGTTGATAATGACTCTAACACCATAACTACTTAGCCATCTTTTGTGTTTTTAAACGATAAACACTTGCTGAGTCAAGGAAGAATAAGGGGAACAAAGTCAATTCTTACATCTTTCAAATGAGTGAAAGGACAATTGATTACATCCAAATGATAGATGAACTCATACCAGGAGTGGGGTTCGAACCCACGAGGACATATGTCCATTGGATCTTAAGTCCAACGCCTTAACCTCTCGGCCATCCTGGTGTAATAAACATAAATTCAAGGGCGCAGTCAAAATGGAATATGGAGCACACAGTTAGATCTTTTGGCTTTGATCCAGACAATATGTAAATGAAACTTGATTACATCCAAATCAAACTTTCTACCAGATGTAGGTTTGGAACAAACAAGAAAGTTTTAATTTTGATAATGAGTCTAACGCCTTAAACACACTGACATCCAGGTGTTTCTAAAAGACTAACAAGAGCTGAGTCAAAGTAGAAGATCTTGTCATAGTCATTCCTTTCAGATTTGAGCCACGCTAATTGGAAATTAATGAAAGGTGGGTTGATTACATCCAAAGTAAGTTTTTTCCAGGAATGTGTTTGGTACCCACAAGAACATAGCATTCATTGGATTTTTATTCCAACAGTCTAAAACACTCAGCCATCCTGGTGTATAGTACAATCAAGAGCCCAGTGAAATTCGAATGAAGAGCACACAATAAATTATTTTGGCTTTGAGCCAGACAATATCTAAATGAGACTTGTTGACATCCAAATCAAACTTAATACAAGAATGGGGTTTCGAAGCAAGAAGAATAATAATTAAGTTGATAATGACTCTAACACCATAACTACTTAGCCATCTTTTGTGTTTTTAAACGATAAACACTTGCTGAGTCAAGGAAGAATAAGGGGAACAAAGTCAATTCTTACATCTTTCAAATGAGTGAAAGGAAAATTGATTACATCCAAATGATAGATGAACTCATACCAGGAGTGGGGTTCGAACCCACGAGGACATATGTCCATTGGATCTTAAGTCCAACACCTTAACCTCTCGGCCATCCTGGTGTAATAAACATTAATTCAAGGGCGCAGTCAAAATGGAATATGGAGCACACAGTTAGATCTTTTGGCTTTGATCCAGACAATATGTAAATTAAACTTGATTACATCCAAATCAAACTTTCTACCAGATGTAGGTTTGGAAAAAAACAAGAACATTTTAATTTTGATAATGAGTCTAACGCCTTAAACACACTGACATCCAGGTGTTTCTGAAAGACTAACAAGAGCTGAGTCAAAGTAGAAGATCTTGTCATAGTCATTCCTTTCAGATTTGAGCCACGCTAATTGGAAATTAATGAAAGGTGGGTTGATTACATCCAAAGTAAGTTTTTTCCAGGAATGTGTTTGGTACCCACAAGAACATAGCATTCATTGGATTTTTATTCCAACAGTCTAAAACACTCAGCCATCCTGGTGTAAAGTACAATCAAGAGCCCAGTGAAATTCGAATGAAGAGCACACAATAAATTATTTTGGCTTTGAGCCAGACAATATATAAATGAGACTTGTTGACATCCAAATCAAACTTAATACAAGAATGGGGTTTCAAAGCAAGAAGAATAATAATTAAGTTGATAATGACTCTAACACCATAACTACTTAGCCATCTTTTGTGTTTTTAAACGATAAACACTTGCTGAGTCAAAGAAGAATAAGGGAAACAAAGTCAATTCTTTCATCTTTCATCCAAAGAAATTTCAAATGAGTGAAACGACAATTGATTACATCCAAATGATAAAGGAACTCATACCAGGAGTGGGGTTCGAACCCACGAGGACATATGTCCATTGGATCTTAAGTCCAACGCCTTAACCTCTCGGCCATCCTGGTGTAATAAACATAAATTCAAGGGCGCAGTCAAAATGGAATATGGAGCACACAGTTAGATCTTTTGGCTTTGATCCAGACAATATGTAAATGAAACTTGATTACATCCAAATCAAACTTAATACAAGAATGGGGTTTCGAAGCAAGAAGAATAATAATTAAGTTGATAATGACTCTAACACCATAACTACTTAGCCATCTTTTGTGTTTTTAAACGATAAACACTTGCTGAGTCAAGGAAGAATAAGGGGAACAAAGTCAATTCTTACATCTTTCAAATGAGTGAAAGGACAATTGATTACATCCAAATGATAGATGAACTCATACCAGGAGTGGGGTTCAAACCCACGAGGACATATGTCCATTGGATCTTAAGTCCAACGCCTTAACCTCTCGGCCATCCTGGTGTAATAAACATAAATTCAAGGGCGCAGTCAAAATGGAATATGGAGCACACAGTTATATCTTTTGGCTTTGATCCAGACAATATGTAAATGAAACTTGATTACATCCAAATCAAACTTTCTACCAGATGTAGGTTTGGAACAAACAAGAACGTTTTAATTTTGATAATGAGTCTAACGCCTTAAACACACTGACATCCAGGTGTTTCTAAAAGACTAACAAGAGCTGAGTCAAAGTAGAAGATCTTGTCATAGTCATTCCTTTCAGATTTGAGCCACGCTAATTGGAAGTTAATGAAAGGTGGGTTGATTACATCCAAAGTAAGTTTTTTCCAGGAATGTGTTTGGTACCCACAAGAACATAGCATTCATTGGATTTTTATTCCAACAGTCTAAAACACTCAGCCATCCTGGTGTAAAGTACAATCAAGAGCCCAGTGAAATTCGAATGAAGAGCACACAATAAATTATTTTGGCTTTGAGCCAGACAATATCTAAATGAGACTTGTTGACATCCAAATCAAACTTAATACAAGAATGGGGTTTCGAAGCAAGAAGAATAATAATTAAGTTGATAATGACTCTAACACCATAACTACTTAGCCATCTTTTGTGTTTTTAAACGATAAACACTTGCTAAGTCAAGGAAGAACAAGGGGAACAAAGTCAATTCTTACATTTTTCATCCAATGAAATTTCAAATGAGTGAAAGGACAATTGATTACATACAAATGATAGATGAACTCATACCAGGAGTGGGGTTCGAACCCACGAGGACATATGTCCATTGGATCTTAAGTCCAACGCCTTAACCTCTCGGCCATCCTGGTGTAATAAACATAAATTCAAGGGCGCAGTCAAAATGGAATATGGAGCACACAGTTAGATCTTTTGCTTTGATCCAGACAATATGTAAATGAAACTTGATTACATCCAAATCAAACTTTCTACCAGATGTAGGTTTGGAACAAACAAGAACGTTTTAATTTTGATAATGAGTCTAACGCCTTAAACACACTGACATCCAGGTGTTTCTAAAAGACTAACAAGAGCTGAGTCAAAGTAGACGATCTTGTCATAGTCATTCCTTTCAGATTTGAGCCACGCTAATTGGAAATTAATGAAAGGTGGGTTGATTACATGCCAAAGTAAGTTTTTTCCAGGAATGTGTTTGGTACCCACAAGAACATAGCATTCATTGGATTTTTATTCCAACAGTCTAAAACACTCAGCCATCCTGGTGTAAAGTACAATCAAGAGCCCAGTGAAAATCGAATGAAGAGCACACAATAAATTATTTTGGCTTTGAGCCAGACAATATATAAATGAGACTTGTTGACATCCAAATCAAACTTAATACAAGAATGGGGTTTCGAAGCAAGAAGAATAATAATTAAGTTGATAATGACTCTAACACCATAACTACTTAGCCATCTTTTGTGTTTTTAAACGATAAACACTTGCTAAGTCAAGGAAGAACAAGGGGAACAAAGTCAATTCTTACATTTTTCATCCAATTAAATTTCAAATGAGTGAAAGGACAATTGATTACATACAAATGATAGATGAACTCATACCAGGAGTGGGGTTCGAACCCACGAGGACATATGTCCATTAGATCTTAAGTCCAACGCCTTAACCTCTCGGCCATCCTGGTGTAATAAACATAAATTCAAGGGCGCAGTCAAAATGGAATATGGAGCACACAGTTAGATATTTTGGCTTTGATCCAGACAATATGTAAATGAAACTTGATTACATCCAAATCAAACTTTCTACCAGATGTAGGTTTGGAACAAACAAGAACGTTTTAATTTTGATAATGAGTCTAACGCCTTAAACACACTGACATCCAGGTGTTTCTAAAAGACTAACAATGAGCTGAGTCAAAGTAGACGATCTTGTCATAGTCATTCCTTTCAGATTTGAGCCACGCTAATTGGAAATTAATGAAAGGTGGGTTGATTACATCCAAAGTAAGTTTTTTCCAGGAATGCGGTTTGGTACCCACAAGAACATAGCATTCATTGGATTTTTATTCCAACAGTCTAAAACACTCAGCCATCCTGGTGTAAAGTACAATCAAGAGCCCAGTGAAATTCGAATGAGGAGCACACAGTAAATTATTTTGGCTTTGAGCCAGACAATATCTAAATGAGACTTGTTGACATCCAAATCAAACTTAATACAAGAATGGGGTTTTGAAGCAAGAAGAATAATAATTAAGTTGATAATGACTCTAACACCATAACTACTTAGCCATCTTTTGTGTTTTTAAACGATAAACACTTGCTGAGTCAAGGAAGAATAAGGGGAACAAAGTCAATTCTTACATCTTTCAAATGAGTGAAAGGACAATTGATTACATCCAAATGATAGATGAACTCATACCAGGAGTGGGGTTCGAACCCACGAGGACATATGTCCATTGGATCTTAAGTCCAACGCCTTAACCTCTCGGCCATCCTGGTGTAATAAACATAAATTCAAGGGCGCAGTCAAAATGGAATATGGAGCACACAGTTAGATCTTTTGGCTTTGATCCAGACAATATGTAAATGAAACTTGATTACATCCAAATCAAACTTTCTACCAGATGTAGGTTTGGAACAAACAAGAACGTTTTAATTTTGATAATGAGTCTAACGCCTTAAACACACTGACATCCAGGTGTTTCTAAAAGACTAACAAGAGCTGAGTCAAAGTAGAAGATCTTGTCATAGTCATTCCTTTCAGATTTGAGCCACGCTAATTGGAAATTAATGAAAGGTGGGTTGATTACATCCAAAGTAAGTTTTTTCCAGGAATGTGTTTGGTACCCACAAGAACATAGCATTCATTGGATTTTTATTCCAACAGTCTAAAACACTCAGCCATCCTGGTGTAAAGTACAATCAAGAGCCCAGTGAAATTGGAATGAGGAGCACACAGTAAATTATTTTGGCTTTGAGCCAGACAATATCTAAATGAGACTTGTTGACATCCAAATCAAACTTAATACAAGAATGGGGTTTCGAAGCAAGAAGAATAATAATTAAGTTGATAATGACTCTAACACCATAACTACTTAGCCATCTTTTGTGTTTTTAAACGATAAACACTTGCTGAGTCAAGGAAGAATAAGGGGAACAAAGTCAATTCTTACATCTTTCAAATGAGTGAAAGGACAATTGATTACATCCAAATGATAGATGAACTCATACCAGGAGTGGGGTTCGAACCCACGAGGACATATGTCCATTGGATCTTAAGTCCAACGCCTTAACCTCTCGGCCATCCTGGTGTAATAAACATAAATTCAAGGGCGCAGTCAAAATGGAATATGGAGCACACAGTTATATCTTTTGGCTTTGATCCAGACAATATGTAAATGAAACTTGATTACATCCAAATCAAACTTTCTACCAGATGTAGGTTTGGAACAAACAAGAACATTTTAATTTTGATAATGAGTCTAACGCCTTAAACACACTGACATCCAGGTGTTTCTAAAAGACTAACAAGAGCTGAGTCAAAGTAGAAGATCTTGTCATAGTCATTCCTTTCAGATTTGAGCCACGCTAATTGGAAATTAATGAAAGGTGGGTTGATTACATCCAAAGTAAGTTTTTTCCAGGAATGTGTTTGGTACCCACAAGAACATAGCATTCATTGGATTTTTATTCCAACAGTCTAAAACACTCAGCCATCCTGGTGTAAAGTACAATCAAGAGCCCAGTGAAATTCGAATGAAGGAGCACACAATAAATTATTTTGGCTTTGAGCCAGACAATATCTAAATGAGACTTGTTGACATCCAAATCAAACTTAATACAAGAATGGGGTTTCGAAGCAAGAAGAATAATAATTAAGTTGATAATGACTCTAACACCATAACTACTTAGCCATCTTTTGTGTTTTTAAACGATAAACACTTGCTGAGTCAAGGAAGAATAAGGGGAACAAAGTCAATTCTTACATCTTTCAAATGAGTGAAAGGACAATTGATTACATCCAAATGATAGATGAACTCATACCAGGAGTGGGGTTCGAACCCACGAGGACATATGTCCATTGGATCTTAAGTCCAACGCCTTAACCTCTCGGCCATCCTGGTGTAATAAACATAATTCAAGGGCGCAGTCAAAATGGAATATGGAGCACACAGTTATATCTTTTGGCTTTGATCCAGACAATATGTAAATTAAACTTGATTACATCCAAATCAAACTTTCTACCAGATGTAGGTTTGGAACAAACAAGAACATTTTAATTTTGATAATGAGTCTAACGCCTTAAACACACTGACATCCAGGTGTTTCTAAAAGACTAACAAGAGCTGAGTCAAAGTAGAAGATCTTGTCATAGTCATTCCTTTCAGATTTGAGCCACGCTAATTGGAAATTAATGAAAGGTGGGTTGATTACATCCAAAGTAAGTTTTTTCCAGGAATGTGTTTGGTACCCACAAGAACATAGCATTCATTGGATTTTTATTCCAACAGTCTAAAACACTCAGCCATCCTGGTGTAAAGTACAATCAAGAGCCCAGTGAAATTCGAATGAAGAGCACACAATAAATTATTTTGGCTTTGAGCCAGACAATATCTAAATGAGACTTGTTGACATCCAAATCAAACTTAATACAAGAATGGGGTTTCGAAGCAAGAAGAATAATAATTAAGTTGATAATGACTCTAACACCATAACTACTTAGCCATCTTTTGTGTTTTTAAACGATAAACACTTGCTGAGTCAAGGAAGAACAAGGGGAACAAAGTCAATTCTTACATTTTCATCCAAAGAATTTCAAATGAGTGAAAGGACAATTGATTACATACAAATCATAGATGAACTCATACCAGGAGTGGGGTTCGAACCCACGAGGACATATGTCCATTGGATCTTAAGTCCAACGCCTTAACCTCTCGGCCATCCTGGTGTAATAAACATAAATTCAAGGGCGCAGTCAAAATGGAATATGGAGCACACAGTTAGATCTTTTGGCTTTGATCCAGACAATATGTAAATGAAACTTGATTACATCCAAATCAAACTTTCTACCAGATGTAGGTTTGGAACAAACAAGAACGTTTTAATTTTGATAATGAGTCTAACGCCTTAAACACACTGACATCCAGGTGTTTCTAAAAGACTAACAAGAGCTGAGTCAAAGTAGAAGATCTTGTCATAGTCATTCCTTTCAGATTTGAGCCACGCTAATTGGAAATTAATGAAAGGTGGGTTGATTACATCCAAAGTAAGTTTTTTCCAGGAATGCGGTTGGTACCCACAAGAACATAGCATTCATTGGATTTTTATTCCAACAGTCTAAAACACTCAGCCATCCTGGTGTAAAGTACAATCAAGAGCCCAGTGAAATTCGAATGAGAGCACACAGTAAATTATTTTGGCTTTGAGCCAGACAATATCTAAATGAGACTTGTTGACATCCAAATCAAACTTAATACAAGAATGGGGTTTCGAAGCAAGAAGAATAATAATTAAGTTGATAATGACTCTAACACCATAACTACTTAGCCATCTTTTGTGTTTTTAAACGATAAACACTTGCTGAGTCAAGGAAGAATAAGGGGAACAAAGTCAATTCTTACATCTTTCATCCAAAGAAATTTCAAATGAGTGAAAGGACAATTGATTACATCCAAATGATAGATGAACTCATACCAGGAGTGGGGTTCGAACCCACGAGGACATATGTCCATTGGATCTTAAGTCCAACGCCTTAACCTCTCGGCCATCCTGGTGTAATAAACATAAATTCAAGGGCGCAGTCAAAATGGAATATGGAGCACACAGTTAGATCTTTTGGCTTTGATCCAGACAATATGTAAATTAAACTTGATTACATCCAAATCAAACTTTCTACCAGATGTAGGTTTGGAACAAACAAGAACATTTTAATTTTGATAATGAGTCTAACGCCTTAAACACACTGACATCCAGGTGTTTCTAAAAGACTAACAAGAGCTGAGTCAAAGTAGAAGATCTTGTCATAGTCATTCCTTTCAGATTTGAGCCACGCTAATTGGAAATTAATGAAAGGTGGGTTGATTACATCCAAAGTAAGTTTTTTCCAGGAATGCGGTTGGTACCCACAAGAACATAGCATTCATTGGATTTTTATTCCAACAGTCTAAAACACTCAGCCATCCTGGTGTAAAGTACAATCAAGAGCCCAGTGAAATTCGAATGAAGAGCACACAATAAATTATTTTGGCTTTGAGCCAGACAATATCTAAATGAGACTTGTTGACATCCAAATCAAACTTAATACAAGAATGGGGTTTCGAAGCAAGAAGAATAATAATTAAGTTGATAATGACTCTAACACCATAACTACTTAGCCATCTTTTGTGTTTTTAAACGATAAACACTTGCTGAGTCAAGGAAGAATAAGGGGAACAAAGTCAATTCTTCATCTTTCATCCAAAGAAATTTCAAATGAGTGAAAGGACAATTGATTACATCCAAATAATAGATGAACTCATACCAGGAGTGGGGTTCGAACCCACGAGGACATATGTCCATTGGATCTTAAGTCCAACGCCTTAACCTCTCGGCCATCCTGGTGTAATAAACATTAATTCAAGGGCGCAGTCAAAATGGAATATGGAGCACACAGTTAGATCTTTTGGCTTTGATCCAGACAATATGTAAATTAAACTTGATTACATCCAAATCAAACTTTCTACCAGATGTAGGTTTGGAACAAACAAGAACATTTTAATTTTGATAATGAGTCTAACGCCTTAAACACACTGACATCCAGGTGTTTCTAAAAGACTAACAAGAGCTGAGTCAAAGTAGAAGATCTTGTCATAGTCATTCCTTTCAGATTTGAGCCACGCTAATTGGAAATTAATGAAAGGTGGGTTGATTACATCCAAAGTAAGTTTTTTTCCAGGAATGCGGTTGGTACCCACAAGAACATAGCATTCATTGGATTTTTATTCCAACAGTCTAAAACACTCAGCCATCCTGGTGTAAAGTACAATCAAGAGCCCAGTGAAATTCGAATGAAGAGCACACAATAAATTATTTTGGCTTTGAGCCAGACAATATCTAAATGAGACTTGTTGACATCCAAATCAAACTTAATACAAGAATGGGGTTTCGAAGCAAGAAGAATAATAATTAAGTTGATAATGACTCTAACACCATAACTACTTAGCCATCTTTTGTGTTTTTAAACGATAAACACTTGCTGAGTCAAGGAAGAATAAGGGGAACAAAGTCAATTCTTTCATCTTTCATCCAAAGAAATTTCAAATGAGTGAAAGGACAATTGATTACATCCAAATAATAGATGAACTCATACCAGGAGTGGGGTTCGAACCCACGAGGACATATGTCCATTGGATCTTAAGTCCAACGCCTTAACCTCTCGGCCATCCTGGTGTAATAAACATAATTCAAGGGCGCAGTCAAAATGGAATATGGAGCACACAGTTAGATCTTTTGGCTTTGATCCAGACAATATGTAAATTAAACTTGATTACATCCAAATCAAACTTTCTACCAGATGTAGGTTTGGAACAAACAAGAACATTTTAATTTTGATAATGAGTCTAACGCCTTAAACACACTGACATCCAGGTGTTTCTAAAAGACTAACAAGAGCTGAGTCAAAGTAGAAGATCTTGTCATAGTCATTCCTTTCAGATTTGAGCCACGCTAATTGGAAATTAATGAAAGGTGGGTTGATTACATCCAAAGTAAGTTTTTTCCAGGAATGCGGTTGGTACCCACAAGAACATAGCATTCATTGGATTTTTATTCCAACAGTCTAAAACACTCAGCCATCCTGGTGTAAAGTACAATCAAGAGCCCAGTGAAATTCGAATGAAGGAGCACACAGTAAATTATTTTGGCTTTGAGCCAGACAATATCTAAATGAGACTTGTTGACATCCAAATCAAACTTAATACAAGAATGGGGTTTCGAAGCAAGAAGAATAATAATTAAGTTGATAATGACTCTAACACCATAACTACTTAGCCATCTTTTGTGTTTTTAAACGATAAACACTTGCTGAGTCAAGGAAGAATAAGGGGAACAAAGTCAATTCTTTCATCTTTCATCCAAAGAAATTTCAAATGAGTGAAAGGACAATTGATTACATCCAAATAATAGATGAACTCATACCAGGAGTGGGGTTCGAACCCACGAGGACATATGTCCATTGGATCTTAAGTCCAACGCCTTAACCTCTCGGCCATCCTGGTGTAATAAACATTAATTCAAGGGCGCAGTCAAAATGGAATATGGAGCACACAGTTAGATCTTTTGGCTTTGATCCAGACAATATGTAAATTAAACTTGATTACATCCAAATCAAACTTTCTACCAGATGTAGGTTTGGAACAAACAATGACATTTTAATTTTGATAATGAGTCTAACGCCTTAAACACACTGACATCCAGGTGTTTCTAAAAGACTAACAAGAGCTGAGTCAAAGTAGAAGATCTTGTCATAGTCATTCCTTTCAGATTTGAGCCACGCTAATTGGAAATTAATGAAAGGTGGGTTGATTACATCCAAAGTAAGTTTTTTTCCAGGAATGAGGTTGGTACCCACAAGAACATAGCATTCATTGGATTTTTATTCCAACAGTCTAAAACACTCAGCCATCCTGGTGTAAAGTACAATCAAGAGCCCAGTGAAATTCGAATGAAGAGCACACAATAAATTATTTTGGCTTTGAGCCAGACAATATCTAAATGAGACTTGTTGACATCCAAATCAAACTTAATACAAGAATGGGGTTTCGAAGCAAGAAGAATAATAATTAAGTTGATAATGACTCTAACACCATAACTACTTAGCCATCTTTTGTGTTTTTAAACGATAAACACTTGCTGAGTCAAGGAAGAATAAGGGGAACAAAGTCAATTCTTTCATCTTTCATCCAAAGAAATTTCAAATGAGTGAAAGGACAATTGATTACATCCAAATAATAGATGAACTCATACCAGGAGTGGGGTTCGAACCCACGAGGACATATGTCCATTGGATCTTAAGTCCAACGCCTTAACCTCTCGGCCATCCTGGTGTAATAAACATTAATTCAAGGGCGCAGTCAAAATGGAATATGGAGCACACAGTTAGATCTTTTGGCTTTGATCCAGACAATATGTAAATTAAACTTGATTACATCCAAATCAAACTTTCTACCAGATGTAGGTTTGGAACAAACAATGAACATTTTAATTTTGATAATGAGTCTAACGCCTTAAACACACTGACATCCAGGTGTTTCTAAAAGACTAACAAGAGCTGAGTCAAAGTAGAAGATCTTGTCATAGTCATTCCTTTCAGATTTGAGCCACGCTAATTGGAAATTAATGAAAGGTGGGTTGATTACATCCAAAGTAAGTTTTTTTCCAGGAATGAGGTTGGTACCCACAAGAACATAGCATTCATTGGATTTTTATTCCAACAGTCTAAAACACTCAGCCATCCTGGTGTAAAGTACAATCAAGAGCCCAGTGAAATTCGAATGAAGGAGCACACAGTCAATTATTTTGGCTTTGAGCCAGACAATATCTAAATGAGACTTGTTGACATCCAAATCAAACTTAATACAAGAATGGGGTTTCGAAGCAAGAAGAATAATAATTAAGTTGATAATGACTCTAACACCATAACTACTTAGCCATCTTTTGTGTTTTTAAACGATAAACACTTGCTGAGTCAAGGAAGAATAAGGGGAACAAAGTCAATTCTTTCATCTTTCATCCAAAGAAATTTCAAATGAGTGAAAGGACAATTGATTACATCCAAATAATAGATGAACTCATACCAGGAGTGGGGTTCGAACCCACGAGGACATATGTCCATTGGATCTTAAGTCCAACGCCTTAACCTCTCGGCCATCCTGGTGTAATAAACATTAATTCAAGGGCGCAGTCAAAATGGAATATGGAGCACACAGTTAGATCTTTTGGCTTTGATCCAGACAATATGTAAATTAAACTTGATTACATCCAAATCAAACTTTCTACCAGATGTAGGTTTGGAACAAACAATGACATTTTAATTTTGATAATGAGTCTAACGCCTTAAACACACTGACATCCAGGTGTTTCTAAAAGACTAACAAGAGCTGAGTCAAAGTTGAAGATCTTGTCATAGTCATTCCTTTCAGATTTGAGCCACGCTAATTGGAAATTAATGAAAGGTGGGTTGATTACATCCAAAGTAAGTTTTTTTCCAGGAATGAGGTTGGTACCCAAAAGAACATAGCATTCATTGGATTTTTATTCCAACAGTCTAAAACACTCAGCCATCCTGGTGTAAAGTACAATCAAGAGCCCAGTGAAATTGGAATGAGGAGCACACAGTCAGTTATTTTGGCTTTGAGCCAGACAATATCTAAATGAGACTTGTTGACATCCAAATCAAACTTAATACAAGAATGGGGTTTCGAAGCAAGAAGAATAATAATTAAGTTGATAATGACTCTAACACCATAACTACTTAGCCATCTTTTGTGTTTTTAAACGATAAACACTTGCTGAGTCAAGGAAGAATAAGGGGAACAAAGTCAATTCTTTCATCTTTCATCCAAAGAAATTTCAAATGAGTGAAAGGACAATTGATTACATCCAAATAATAGATGAACTCATACCAGGAGTGGGGTTCGAACCCACGAGGACATATGTCCATTGGATCTTAAGTCCAACGCCTTAACCTCTCGGCCATCCTGGTGTAATAAACATTAATTCAAGGGCGCAGTCAAAATGGAATATGGAGCACACAGTTAGATCTTTTGGCTTTGATCCAGACAATATGTAAATTAAACTTGATTACATCCAAATCAAACTTTCTACCAGATGTAGGTTTGGAACAAACAATGACATTTTAATTTTGATAATGAGTCTAACGCCTTAAACACACTGACATCCAGGTGTTTCTAAAAGACTAACAAGAGCTGAGTCAAAGTTGAAGATCTTGTCATAGTCATTCCTTTCAGATTTGAGCCACGCTAATTGGAAATTAATGAAAGGTGGGTTGATTACATCCAAAGTAAGTTTTTTTCCAGGAATGAGGTTGGTACCCAAAAGAACATAGCATTCATTGGATTTTTATTCCAACAGTCTAAAACACTCAGCCATCCTGGTGTAAAGTACAATCAAGAGCCCAGTGAAATTCGAATGAGGAGCACACAGTCAATTATTTTGGCTTTGAGCCAGACAATATCTAAATGAGACTTGTTGACATCCAAATCAAACTTAATACAAGAATGGGGTTTCGAAGCAAGAAGAATAATAATTAAGTTGATAATGACTCTAACACCATAACTACTTAGCCATCTTTTGTGTTTTTAAACGATAAACACTTGCTGAGTCAAGGAAGAATAAGGGGAACAAAGTCAATTCTTTCATCTTTCATCCAAAGAAATTTCAAATGAGTGAAAGGACAATTGATTACATCCAAATAATAGATGAACTCATACCAGGAGTGGGGTTCGAACCCACGAGGACATATGTCCATTGGATCTTAAGTCCAACGCCTTAACCTCTCGGCCATCCTGGTGTAATAAACATTAATTCAAGGGCGCAGTCAAAATGGAATATGGAGCACACAGTTAGATCTTTTGGCTTTGATCCAGACAATATGTAAATTAAACTTGATTACATCCAAATCAAACTTTCTACCAGATGTAGGTTTGGAACAAACAAGAACATTTAATTTTGATAATGAGTCTAACGCCTTAAACACACTGACATCCAGGTGTTTCTAAAAGACTAACAAGAGCTGAGTCAAAGTAGAAGATCTTGTCATAGTCATTCCTTTCAGATTTGAGCCACGCTAATTGGAAATTAATGAAAGGTGGGTTGATTACATCCAAAGTAAGTTTTTTCCAGGAATGCGGTTGGTACCCACAAGAACATAGCATTCATTGGATTTTTATTCCAACAGCCTAAAACACTCAGCCATCCTGGTGTAAAGTACAATCAAGAGCCCAGTGAAATTGGAATGAGGAGCACACAGTCAGTTATTTTGGCTTTGAGCCAGACAATATCTAAATGAGACTTGTTGACATCCAAATCAAACTTAATACAAGAATGGGGTTTCGAAGCAAGAAGAATAATAATTAAGTTGATAATGACTCTAACACCATAACTACTTAGCCATCTTTTGTGTTTTTAAACGATAAACACTTGCTGAGTCAAGGAAGAATAAGGGGAACAAAGTCAATTCTTTCATCTTTCATCCAAAGAAATTTCAAATGAGTGAAAGGACAATTGATTACATCCAAATAATAGATGAACTCATACCAGGAGTGGGGTTCGAACCCACGAGGACATATGTCCATTGGATCTTAAGTCCAACGCCTTAACCTCTCGGCCATCCTGGTGTAATAAACATAATTCAAGGGCGCAGTCAAAATGGAATATGGAGCACACAGTTAGATCTTTTGGCTTTGATCCAGACAATATGTAAATTAAACTTGATTACATCCAAATCAAACTTTCTACCAGATGTAGGTTTGGAACAAACAATGACATTTTAATTTTGATAATGAGTCTAACGCCTTAAACACACTGACATCCAGGTGTTTCTAAAAGACTAACAAGAGCTGAGTCAAAGTTGAAGATCTTGTCATAGTCATTCCTTTCAGATTTGAGCCACGCTAATTGGAAATTAATGAAAGGTGGGTTGATTACATCCAAAGTAAGTTTTTTTCCAGGAATGAGGTTGGTACCCAAAAGAACATAGCATTCATTGGATTTTTATTCCAACAGTCTAAAACACTCAGCCATCCTGGTGTAAAGTACAATCAAGAGCCCAGTGAAATTGGAATGAGGAGCACACAGTCAGTTATTTTGGCTTTGAGCCAGACAATATCTAAATGAGACTTGTTGACATCCAAATCAAACTTAATACAAGAATGGGGTTTCGAAGCAAGAAGAATAATAATTAAGTTGATAATGACTCTAACACCATAACTACTTAGCCATCTTTTGTGTTTTTAAACGATAAACACTTGCTGAGTCAAGGAAGAATAAGGGGAACAAAGTCAATTCTTTCATCTTTCATCCAAAGAAATTTCAAATGAGTGAAAGGACAATTGATTACATCCAAATAATAGATGAACTCATACCAGGAGTGGGGTTCGAACCCACGAGGACATATGTCCATTGGATCTTAAGTCCAACGCCTTAACCTCTCGGCCATCCTGGTGTAATAAACATTAATTCAAGGGCGCAGTCAAAATGGAATATGGAGCACACAGTTAGATCTTTTGGCTTTGATCCAGACAATATGTAAATTAAACTTGATTACATCCAAATCAAACTTTCTACCAGATGTAGGTTTGGAACAAACAATGACATTTTAATTTTGATAATGAGTCTAACGCCTTAAACACACTGACATCCAGGTGTTTCTAAAAGACTAACAAGAGCTGAGTCAAAGTTGAAGATCTTGTCATAGTCATTCCTTTCAGATTTGAGCCACGCTAATTGGAAATTAATGAAAGGTGGGTTGATTACATCCAAAGTAAGTTTTTTTCCAGGAATGAGGTTGGTACCCAAAAGAACATAGCATTCATTGGATTTTTATTCCAACAGTCTAAAACACTCAGCCATCCTGGTGTAAAGTACAATCAAGAGCCCAGTGAAATTGGAATGAGGAGCACACAGTCAGTTATTTTGGCTTTGAGCCAGACAATATCTAAATGAGACTTGTTGACATCCAAATCAAACTTAATACAAGAATGGGGTTTCGAAGCAAGAAGAATAATAATTAAGTTGATAATGACTCTAACACCATAACTACTTAGCCATCTTTTGTGTTTTTAAACGATAAACACTTGCTGAGTCAAGGAAGAATAAGGGGAACAAAGTCAATTCTTTCATCTTTCATCCAAAGAAATTTCAAATGAGTGAAAGGACAATTGATTACATCCAAATAATAGATGAACTCATACCAGGAGTGGGGTTCGAACCCACGAGGACATATGTCCATTGGATCTTAAGTCCAACGCCTTAACCTCTCGGCCATCCTGGTGTAATAAACATTAATTCAAGGGCGCAGTCAAAATGGAATATGGAGCACACAGTTAGATCTTTTGGCTTTGATCCAGACAATATGTAAATTAAACTTGATTACATCCAAATCAAACTTTCTACCAGATGTAGGTTTGGAACAAACAATGACATTTTAATTTTGATAATGAGTCTAACGCCTTAAACACACTGACATCCAGGTGTTTCTAAAAGACTAACAAGAGCTGAGTCAAAGTAGAAGATCTTGTCATAGTCATTCCTTTCAGATTTGAGCCACGCTAATTGGAAATTAATGAAAGGTGGGTTGATTACATCCAAAGTAAGTTTTTTCCAGGAATGCGGTTGGTACCCACAAGAACATAGCATTCATTGGATTTTTATTCCAACAGCCTAAAACACTCAGCCATCCTGGTGTAAAGTACAATCAAGAGCCCAGTGAAATTGGAATGAGGAGCACACAGTCAGTTATTTTGGCTTTGAGCCAGACAATATCTAAATGAGACTTGTTGACATCCAAATCAAACTTAATACAAGAATGGGGTTTCGAAGCAAGAAGAATAATAATTAAGTTGATAATGACTCTAACACCATAACTACTTAGCCATCTTTTGTGTTTTTAAACGATAAACACTTGCTGAGTCAAGGAAGAATAAGGGGAACAAAGTCAATTCTTTCATCTTTCATCCAAAGAAATTTCAAATGAGTGAAAGGACAATTGATTACATCCAAATAATAGATGAACTCATACCAGGAGTGGGGTTCGAACCCACGAGGACATATGTCCATTGGATCTTAAGTCCAACGCCTTAACCTCTCGGCCATCCTGGTGTAATAAACATAATTCAAGGGCGCAGTCAAAATGGAATATGGAGCACACAGTTAGATCTTTTGGCTTTGATCCAGACAATATGTAAATTAAACTTGATTACATCCAAATCAAACTTTCTACCAGATGTAGGTTTGGAACAAACAATGACATTTTAATTTTGATAATGAGTCTAACGCCTTAAACACACTGACATCCAGGTGTTTCTAAAAGACTAACAAGAGCTGAGTCAAAGTTGAAGATCTTGTCATAGTCATTCCTTTCAGATTTGAGCCACGCTAATTGGAAATTAATGAAAGGTGGGTTGATTACATCCAAAGTAAGTTTTTTTCCAGGAATGAGGTTGGTACCCAAAAGAACATAGCATTCATTGGATTTTTATTCCAACAGTCTAAAACACTCAGCCATCCTGGTGTAAAGTACAATCAAGAGCCCAGTGAAATTGGAATGAGGAGCACACAGTCAGTTATTTTGGCTTTGAGCCAGACAATATCTAAATGAGACTTGTTGACATCCAAATCAAACTTAATACAAGAATGGGGTTTCGAAGCAAGAAGAATAATAATTAAGTTGATAATGACTCTAACACCATAACTACTTAGCCATCTTTTGTGTTTTTAAACGATAAACACTTGCTGAGTCAAGGAAGAATAAGGGGAACAAAGTCAATTCTTTCATCTTTCATCCAAAGAAATTTCAAATGAGTGAAAGGACAATTGATTACATCCAAATAATAGATGAACTCATACCAGGAGTGGGGTTCGAACCCACGAGGACATATGTCCATTGGATCTTAAGTCCAACGCCTTAACCTCTCGGCCATCCTGGTGTAATAAACATTAATTCAAGGGCGCAGTCAAAATGGAATATGGAGCACACAGTTAGATCTTTTGGCTTTGATCCAGACAATATGTAAATTAAACTTGATTACATCCAAATCAAACTTTCTACCAGATGTAGGTTTGGAACAAACAATGACATTTTAATTTTGATAATGAGTCTAACGCCTTAAACACACTGACATCCAGGTGTTTCTAAAAGACTAACAAGAGCTGAGTCAAAGTTGAAGATCTTGTCATAGTCATTCCTTTCAGATTTGAGCCACGCTAATTGGAAATTAATGAAAGGTGGGTTGATTACATCCAAAGTAAGTTTTTTTCCAGGAATGAGGTTGGTACCCAAAAGAACATAGCATTCATTGGATTTTTATTCCAACAGTCTAAAACACTCAGCCATCCTGGTGTAAAGTACAATCAAGAGCCCAGTGAAATTGGAATGAGGAGCACACAGTCAATTATTTTGGCTTTGAGCCAGACAATATCTAAATGAGACTTGTTGACATCCAAATCAAACTTAATACAAGAATGGGGTTTCGAAGCAAGAAGAATAATAATTAAGTTGATAATGACTCTAACACCATAACTACTTAGCCATCTTTTGTGTTTTTAAACGATAAACACTTGCTGAGTCAAGGAAGAATAAGGGGAACAAAGTCAATTCTTTCATCTTTCATCCAAAGAAATTTCAAATGAGTGAAAGGACAATTGATTACATCCAAATAATAGATGAACTCATACCAGGAGTGGGGTTCGAACCCACGAGGACATATGTCCATTGGATCTTAAGTCCAACGCCTTAACCTCTCGGCCATCCTGGTGTAATAAACATTAATTCAAGGGCGCAGTCAAAATGGAATATGGAGCACACAGTTAGATCTTTTGGCTTTGATCCAGACAATATGTAAATTAAACTTGATTACATCCAAATCAAACTTTCTACCAGATGTAGGTTTGGAACAAACAAGAACATTTTAATTTTGATAATGAGTCTAACGCCTTAAACACACTGACATCCAGGTGTTTCTAAAAGACTAACAAGAGCTGAGTCAAAGTAGAAGATCTTGTCATAGTCATTCCTTTCAGATTTGAGCCACGCTAATTGGAAATTAATGAAAGGTGGGTTGATTACATCCAAAGTAAGTTTTTTTCCAGGAATGAGGTTGGTACCCACAAGAACATAGCATTCATTGGATTTTTATTCCAACAGTCTAAAACACTCAGCCATCCTGGTGTAAAGTACAATCAAGAGCCCAGTGAAATTCGAATGAAGAGCACACAATAAATTATTTTGGCTTTGAGCCAGACAATATCTAAATGAGACTTGTTGACATCCAAATCAAACTTAATACAAGAATGGGGTTTCGAAGCAAGAAGAATAATAATTAAGTTGATAATGACTCTAACACCATAACTACTTAGCCATCTTTTGTGTTTTTAAACGATAAACACTTGCTGAGTCAAGGAAGAATAAGGGGAACAAAGTCAATTCTTTCATCTTTCATCCAAAGAAATTTCAAATGAGTGAAAGGACAATTGATTACATCCAAATAATAGATGAACTCATACCAGGAGTGGGGTTCGAACCCACGAGGACATATGTCCATTGGATCTTAAGTCCAACGCCTTAACCTCTCGGCCATCCTGGTGTAATAAACATTAATTCAAGGGCGCAGTCAAAATGGAATATGGAGCACACAGTTAGATCTTTTGGCTTTGATCCAGACAATATGTAAATTAAACTTGATTACATCCAAATCAAACTTTCTACCAGATGTAGGTTTGGAACAAACAAGAACATTTAATTTTGATAATGAGTCTAACGCCTTAAACACACTGACATCCAGGTGTTTCTAAAAGACTAACAAGAGCTGAGTCAAAGTAGAAGATCTTGTCATAGTCATTCCTTTCAGATTTGAGCCACGCTAATTGGAAATTAATGAAAGGTGGGTTGATTACATCCAAAGTAAGTTTTTTCCAGGAATGCGGTTGGTACCCACAAGAACATAGCATTCATTGGATTTTTATTCCAACAGTCTAAAACACTCAGCCATCCTGGTGTAAAGTACAATCAAGAGCCCAGTGAAATTCGAATGAAGAGCACACAATAAATTATTTTGGCTTTGAGCCAGACAATATCTAAATGAGACTTGTTGACATCCAAATCAAACTTAATACAAGAATGGGGTTTCGAAGCAAGAAGAATAATAATTAAGTTGATAATGACTCTAACACCATAACTACTTAGCCATCTTTTGTGTTTTTAAACGATAAACACTTGCTGAGTCAAGGAAGAATAAGGGGAACAAAGTCAATTCTTCATCTTTCATCCAAAGAAATTTCAAATGAGTGAAAGGACAATTGATTACATCCAAATAATAGATGAACTCATACCAGGAGTGGGGTTCGAACCCACGAGGACATATGTCCATTGGATCTTAAGTCCAACGCCTTAACCTCTCGGCCATCCTGGTGTAATAAACATAATTCAAGGGCGCAGTCAAAATGGAATATGGAGCACACAGTTAGATCTTTTGGCTTTGATCCAGACAATATGTAAATTAAACTTGATTACATCCAAATCAAACTTTCTACCAGATGTAGGTTTGGAACAAACAAGAACATTTAAATTTTGATAATGAGTCTAACGCCTTAAACACACTGACATCCAGGTGTTTCTAAAAGACTAACAAGAGCTGAGTCAAAGTAGAAGATCTTGTCATAGTCATTCCTTTCAGATTTGAGCCACGCTAATTGGAAATTAATGAAAGGTGGGTTGATTACATCCAAAGTAAGTTTTTTCCAGGAATGCGGTTGGTACCCACAAGAACATAGCATTCATTGGATTTTTATTCCAACAGTCTAAAACACTCAGCCATCCTGGTGTAAAGTACAATCAAGAGCCCAGTGAAATTCGAATGAGGAGCACACAGTAAATTATTTTGGCTTTGAGCCAGACAATATCTAAATGAGACTTGTTGACATCCAAATCAAACTTAATACAAGAATGGGGTTTCGAAGCAAGAAGAATAATAATTAAGTTGATAATGACTCTAACACCATAACTACTTAGCCATCTTTTGTGTTTTTAAACGATAAACACTTGCTGAGTCAAGGAAGAATAAGGGGAACAAAGTCAATTCTTTCATCTTTCATCCAAAGAAATTTCAAATGAGTGAAAGGACAATTGATTACATCCAAATGATAGATGAACTCATACCAGGAGTGGGGTTCGAACCCACGAGGACATATGTCCATTGGATCTTAAGTCCAACGCCTTAACCTCTCGGCCATCCTGGTGTAATAAACATAATTCAAGGGCGCAGTCAAAATGGAATATGGAGCACACAGTTAGATCTTTTGGCTTTGATCCAGACAATATGTAAATTAAACTTGATTACATCCAAATCAAACTTTCTACCAGATGTAGGTTTGGAACAAACAAGAACATTTAAATTTTGATAATGAGTCTAACGCCTTAAACACACTGACATCCAGGTGTTTCTAAAAGACTAACAAGAGCTGAGTCAAAGTAGAAGATCTTGTCATAGTCATTCCTTTCAGATTTGAGCCACGCTAATTGGAAATTAATGAAAGGTGGGTTGATTACATCCAAAGTAAGTTTTTTCCAGGAATGCGGTTGGTACCCACAAGAACATAGCATTCATTGGATTTTTATTCCAACAGTCTAAAACACTCAGCCATCCTGGTGTAAAGTACAATCAAGAGCCCAGTGAAATTCGAATGAGGAGCACACAGTAAATTATTTTGGCTTTGAGCCAGACAATATCTAAATGAGACTTGTTGACATCCAAATCAAACTTAATACAAGAATGGGGTTTCGAAGCAAGAAGAATAATAATTAAGTTGATAATGACTCTAACACCATAACTACTTAGCCATCTTTTGTGTTTTTAAACGATAAACACTTGCTGAGTCAAGGAAGAATAAGGGGAACAAAGTCAATTCTTTCATCTTTCATCCAAAGAAATTTCAAATGAGTGAAAGGACAATTGATTACATCCAAATGATAGATGAACTCATACCAGGAGTGGGGTTCGAACCCACGAGGACATATGTCCATTGGATCTTAAGTCCAACGCCTTAACCTCTCGGCCATCCTGGTGTAATAAACATTAATTCAAGGGCGCAGTCAAAATGGAATATGGAGCACACAGTTAGATCTTTTGGCTTTGATCCAGACAATATGTAAATTAAACTTGATTACATCCAAATCAAACTTTCTACCAGATGTAGGTTTGGAACAAACAAGAACATTTTAATTTTGATAATGAGTCTAACGCCTTAAACACACTGACATCCAGGTGTTTCTAAAAGACTAACAAGAGCTGAGTCAAAGTAGAAGATCTTGTCATAGTCATTCCTTTCAGATTTGAGCCACGCTAATTGGAAATTAATGAAAGGTGGGTTGATTACATCCAAAGTAAGTTTTTTCCAGGAATGCGGTTGGTACCCACAAGAACATAGCATTCATTGGATTTTTATTCCAACAGTCTAAAACACTCAGCCATCCTGGTGTAAAGTACAATCAAGAGCCCAGTGAAATTCGAATGAGGAGCACACAGTAAATTATTTTGGCTTTGAGCCAGACAATATCTAAATGAGACTTGTTGACATCCAAATCAAACTTAATACAAGAATGGGGTTTCGAAGCAAGAAGAATAATAATTAAGTTGATAATGACTCTAACACCATAACTACTTAGCCATCTTTTGTGTTTTTAAACGATAAACACTTGCTGAGTCAAGGAAGAATAAGGGGAACAAAGTCAATTCTTTCATCTTTCATCCAAAGAAATTTCAAATGAGTGAAAGGACAATTGATTACATCCAAATGATAGATGAACTCATACCAGGAGTGGGGTTCGAACCCACGAGGACATATGTCCATTGGATCTTAAGTCCAACGCCTTAACCTCTCGGCCATCCTGGTGTAATAAACATAATTCAAGGGCGCAGTCAAAATGGAATATGGAGCACACAGTTAGATCTTTTGGCTTTGATCCAGACAATATGTAAATTAAACTTGATTACATCCAAATCAAACTTTCTACCAGATGTAGGTTTGGAACAAACAAGAACATTTAATTTTGATAATGAGTCTAACGCCTTAAACACACTGACATCCAGGTGTTTCTAAAAGACTAACAAGAGCTGAGTCAAAGTAGAAGATCTTGTCATAGTCATTCCTTTCAGATTTGAGCCACGCTAATTGGAAATTAATGAAAGGTGGGTTGATTACATCCAAAGTAAGTTTTTTCCAGGAATGCGGTTGGTACCCACAAGAACATAGCATTCATTGGATTTTTATTCCAACAGTCTAAAACACTCAGCCATCCTGGTGTAAAGTACAATCAAGAGCCCAGTGAAATTCGAATGAGGAGCACACAGTAAATTATTTTGGCTTTGAGCCAGACAATATCTAAATGAGACTTGTTGACATCCAAATCAAACTTAATACAAGAATGGGGTTTCGAAGCAAGAAGAATAATAATTAAGTTGATAATGACTCTAACACCATAACTACTTAGCCATCTTTTGTGTTTTTAAACGATAAACACTTGCTGAGTCAAGGAAGAATAAGGGGAACAAAGTCAATTCTTCATCTTTCATCCAAAGAAATTTCAAATGAGTGAAAGGACAATTGATTACATCCAAATGATAGATGAACTCATACCAGGAGTGGGGTTCGAACCCACGAGGACATATGTCCATTGGATCTTAAGTCCAACGCCTTAACCTCTCGGCCATCCTGGTGTAATAAACATAATTCAAGGGCGCAGTCAAAATGGAATATGGAGCACACAGTTAGATCTTTTGGCTTTGATCCAGACAATATGTAAATTAAACTTGATTACATCCAAATCAAACTTTCTACCAGATGTAGGTTTGGAACAAACAAGAACATTTAAATTTTGATAATGAGTCTAACGCCTTAAACACACTGACATCCAGGTGTTTCTAAAAGACTAACAAGAGCTGAGTCAAAGTAGAAGATCTTGTCATAGTCATTCCTTTCAGATTTGAGCCACGCTAATTGGAAATTAATGAAAGGTGGGTTGATTACATCCAAAGTAAGTTTTTTCCAGGAATGCGGTTGGTACCCACAAGAACATAGCATTCATTGGATTTTTATTCCAACAGTCTAAAACACTCAGCCATCCTGGTGTAAAGTACAATCAAGAGCCCAGTGAAATTCGAATGAGGAGCACACAGTAAATTATTTTGGCTTTGAGCCAGACAATATCTAAATGAGACTTGTTGACATCCAAATCAAACTTAATACAAGAATGGGGTTTCGAAGCAAGAAGAATAATAATTAAGTTGATAATGACTCTAACACCATAACTACTTAGCCATCTTTTGTGTTTTTAAACGATAAACACTTGCTGAGTCAAGGAAGAATAAGGGGAACAAAGTCAATTCTTTCATCTTTCATCCAAAGAAATTTCAAATGAGTGAAAGGACAATTGATTACATCCAAATGATAGATGAACTCATACCAGGAGTGGGGTTCGAACCCACGAGGACATATGTCCATTGGATCTTAAGTCCAACGCCTTAACCTCTCGGCCATCCTGGTGTAATAAACATAAATTCAAGGGCGCAGTCAAAATGGAATATGGAGCACACAGTTAGATCTTTTGGCTTTGATCCAGACAATATGTAAATTAAACTTGATTACATCCAAATCAAACTTTCTACCAGATGTAGGTTTGGAACAAACAAGAACATTTAAATTTTGATAATGAGTCTAACGCCTTAAACACACTGACATCCAGGTGTTTCTAAAAGACTAACAAGAGCTGAGTCAAAGTAGAAGATCTTGTCATAGTCATTCCTTTCAGATTTGAGCCACGCTAATTGGAAATTAATGAAAGGTGGGTTGATTACATCCAAAGTAAGTTTTTTCCAGGAATGCGGTTGGTACCCACAAGAACATAGCATTCATTGGATTTTTATTCCAACAGTCTAAAACACTCAGCCATCCTGGTGTAAAGTACAATCAAGAGCCCAGTGAAATTCGAATGAGGAGCACACAGTAAATTATTTTGGCTTTGAGCCAGACAATATCTAAATGAGACTTGTTGACATCCAAATCAAACTTAATACAAGAATGGGGTTTCGAAGCAAGAAGAATAATAATTAAGTTGATAATGACTCTAACACCATAACTACTTAGCCATCTTTTGTGTTTTTAAACGATAAACACTTGCTGAGTCAAGGAAGAATAAGGGGAACAAAGTCAATTCTTTCATCTTTCATCCAAAGAAATTTCAAATGAGTGAAAGGACAATTGATTACATCCAAATGATAGATGAACTCATACCAGGAGTGGGGTTCGAACCCACGAGGACATATGTCCATTGGATCTTAAGTCCAACGCCTTAACCTCTCGGCCATCCTGGTGTAATAAACATAAATTCAAGGGCGCAGTCAAAATGGAATATGGAGCACACAGTTAGATCTTTTGGCTTTGATCCAGACAATATGTAAATTAAACTTGATTACATCCAAATCAAACTTTCTACCAGATGTAGGTTTGGAACAAACAAGAACATTTTAATTTTGATAATGAGTCTAACGCCTTAAACACACTGACATCCAGGTGTTTCTAAAAGACTAACAAGAGCTGAGTCAAAGTAGAAGATCTTGTCATAGTCATTCCTTTCAGATTTGAGCCACGCTAATTGGAAATTAATGAAAGGTGGGTTGATTACATCCAAAGTAAGTTTTTTCCAGGAATGCGGTTGGTACCCACAAGAACATAGCATTCATTGGATTTTTATTCCAACAGTCTAAAACACTCAGCCATCCTGGTGTAAAGTACAATCAAGAGCCCAGTGAAATTCGAATGAGGAGCACACAGTAAATTATTTTGGCTTTGAGCCAGACAATATCTAAATGAGACTTGTTGACATCCAAATCAAACTTAATACAAGAATGGGGTTTCGAAGCAAGAAGAATAATAATTAAGTTGATAATGACTCTAACACCATAACTACTTAGCCATCTTTTGTGTTTTTAAACGATAAACACTTGCTGAGTCAAGGAAGAATAAGGGGAACAAAGTCAATTCTTTCATCTTTCATCCAAAGAAATTTCAAATGAGTGAAAGGACAATTGATTACATCCAAATGATAGATGAACTCATACCAGGAGTGGGGTTCGAACCCACGAGGACATATGTCCATTGGATCTTAAGTCCAACGCCTTAACCTCTCGGCCATCCTGGTGTAATAAACATAAATTCAAGGGCGCAGTCAAAATGGAATATGGAGCACACAGTTAGATCTTTTGGCTTTGATCCAGACAATATGTAAATTAAACTTGATTACATCCAAATCAAACTTTCTACCAGATGTAGGTTTGGAACAAACAAGAACATTTTAATTTTGATAATGAGTCTAACGCCTTAAACACACTGACATCCAGGTGTTTCTAAAAGACTAACAAGAGCTGAGTCAAAGTAGAAGATCTTGTCATAGTCATTCCTTTCAGATTTGAGCCACGCTAATTGGAAATTAATGAAAGGTGGGTTGATTACATCCAAAGTAAGTTTTTTCCAGGAATGCGGTTGGTACCCACAAGAACATAGCATTCATTGGATTTTTATTCCAACAGTCTAAAACACTCAGCCATCCTGGTGTAAAGTACAATCAAGAGCCCAGTGAAATTCGAATGAGGAGCACACAGTAAATTATTTTGGCTTTGAGCCAGACAATATCTAAATGAGACTTGTTGACATCCAAATCAAACTTAATACAAGAATGGGGTTTCGAAGCAAGAAGAATAATAATTAAGTTGATAATGACTCTAACACCATAACTACTTAGCCATCTTTTGTGTTTTTAAACGATAAACACTTGCTGAGTCAAGGAAGAATAAGGGGAACAAAGTCAATTCTTTCATCTTTCATCCAAAGAAATTTCAAATGAGTGAAAGGACAATTGATTACATCCAAATGATAGATGAACTCATACCAGGAGTGGGGTTCGAACCCACGAGGACATATGTCCATTGGATCTTAAGTCCAACGCCTTAACCTCTCGGCCATCCTGGTGTAATAAACATAAATTCAAGGGCGCAGTCAAAATGGAATATGGAGCACACAGTTAGATCTTTTGGCTTTGATCCAGACAATATGTAAATTAAACTTGATTACATCCAAATCAAACTTTCTACCAGATGTAGGTTTGGAACAAACAAGAACATTTAATTTTGATAATGAGTCTAACGCCTTAAACACACTGACATCCAGGTGTTTCTAAAAGACTAACAAGAGCTGAGTCAAAGTAGAAGATCTTGTCATAGTCATTCCTTTCAGATTTGAGCCACGCTAATTGGAAATTAATGAAAGGTGGGTTGATTACATCCAAAGTAAGTTTTTTCCAGGAATGCGGTTGGTACCCACAAGAACATAGCATTCATTGGATTTTTATTCCAACAGTCTAAAACACTCAGCCATCCTGGTGTAAAGTACAATCAAGAGCCCAGTGAAATTCGAATGAGGAGCACACAGTAAATTATTTTGGCTTTGAGCCAGACAATATCTAAATGAGACTTGTTGACATCCAAATCAAACTTAATACAAGAATGGGGTTTCGAAGCAAGAAGAATAATAATTAAGTTGATAATGACTCTAACACCATAACTACTTAGCCATCTTTTGTGTTTTTAAACGATAAACACTTGCTGAGTCAAGGAAGAATAAGGGGAACAAAGTCAATTCTTTCATCTTTCATCCAAAGAAATTTCAAATGAGTGAAAGGACAATTGATTACATCCAAATGATAGATGAACTCATACCAGGAGTGGGGTTCGAACCCACGAGGACATATGTCCATTGGATCTTAAGTCCAACGCCTTAACCTCTCGGCCATCCTGGTGTAATAAACATAAATTCAAGGGCGCAGTCAAAATGGAATATGGAGCACACAGTTAGATCTTTTGGCTTTGATCCAGACAATATGTAAATTAAACTTGATTACATCCAAATCAAACTTTCTACCAGATGTAGGTTTGGAACAAACAAGAACATTTAATTTTGATAATGAGTCTAACGCCTTAAACACACTGACATCCAGGTGTTTCTAAAAGACTAACAAGAGCTGAGTCAAAGTAGAAGATCTTGTCATAGTCATTCCTTTCAGATTTGAGCCACGCTAATTGGAAATTAATGAAAGGTGGGTTGATTACATCCAAAGTAAGTTTTTTCCAGGAATGCGGTTGGTACCCACAAGAACATAGCATTCATTGGATTTTTATTCCAACAGTCTAAAACACTCAGCCATCCTGGTGTAAAGTACAATCAAGAGCCCAGTGAAATTCGAATGAGGAGCACACAGTAAATTATTTTGGCTTTGAGCCAGACAATATCTAAATGAGACTTGTTGACATCCAAATCAAACTTAATACAAGAATGGGGTTTCGAAGCAAGAAGAATAATAATTAAGTTGATAATGACTCTAACACCATAACTACTTAGCCATCTTTTGTGTTTTTAAACGATAAACACTTGCTGAGTCAAGGAAGAATAAGGGGAACAAAGTCAATTCTTTCATCTTTCATCCAAAGAAATTTCAAATGAGTGAAAGGACAATTGATTACATCCAAATGATAGATGAACTCATACCAGGAGTGGGGTTCGAACCCACGAGGACATATGTCCATTGGATCTTAAGTCCAACGCCTTAACCTCTCGGCCATCCTGGTGTAATAAACATAAATTCAAGGGCGCAGTCAAAATGGAATATGGAGCACACAGTTAGATCTTTTGGCTTTGATCCAGACAATATGTAAATTAAACTTGATTACATCCAAATCAAACTTTCTACCAGATGTAGGTTTGGAACAAACAAGAACATTTAATTTTGATAATGAGTCTAACGCCTTAAACACACTGACATCCAGGTGTTTCTAAAAGACTAACAAGAGCTGAGTCAAAGTAGAAGATCTTGTCATAGTCATTCCTTTCAGATTTGAGCCACGCTAATTGGAAATTAATGAAAGGTGGGTTGATTACATCCAAAGTAAGTTTTTTCCAGGAATGCGGTTGGTACCCACAAGAACATAGCATTCATTGGATTTTTATTCCAACAGTCTAAAACACTCAGCCATCCTGGTGTAAAGTACAATCAAGAGCCCAGTGAAATTCGAATGAGGAGCACACAGTAAATTATTTTGGCTTTGAGCCAGACAATATCTAAATGAGACTTGTTGACATCCAAATCAAACTTAATACAAGAATGGGGTTTCGAAGCAAGAAGAATAATAATTAAGTTGATAATGACTCTAACACCATAACTACTTAGCCATCTTTTGTGTTTTTAAACGATAAACACTTGCTGAGTCAAGGAAGAATAAGGGGAACAAAGTCAATTCTTTCATCTTTCATCCAAAGAAATTTCAAATGAGTGAAAGGACAATTGATTACATCCAAATGATAGATGAACTCATACCAGGAGTGGGGTTCGAACCCACGAGGACATATGTCCATTGGATCTTAAGTCCAACGCCTTAACCTCTCGGCCATCCTGGTGTAATAAACATAAATTCAAGGGCGCAGTCAAAATGGAATATGGAGCACACAGTTAGATCTTTTGGCTTTGATCCAGACAATATGTAAATTAAACTTGATTACATCCAAATCAAACTTTCTACCAGATGTAGGTTTGGAACAAACAAGAACATTTAATTTTGATAATGAGTCTAACGCCTTAAACACACTGACATCCAGGTGTTTCTAAAAGACTAACAAGAGCTGAGTCAAAGTAGAAGATCTTGTCATAGTCATTCCTTTCAGATTTGAGCCACGCTAATTGGAAATTAATGAAAGGTGGGTTGATTACATCCAAAGTAAGTTTTTTCCAGGAATGCGGTTGGTACCCACAAGAACATAGCATTCATTGGATTTTTATTCCAACAGTCTAAAACACTCAGCCATCCTGGTGTAAAGTACAATCAAGAGCCCAGTGAAATTCGAATGAGGAGCACACAGTAAATTATTTTGGCTTTGAGCCAGACAATATCTAAATGAGACTTGTTGACATCCAAATCAAACTTAATACAAGAATGGGGTTTCGAAGCAAGAAGAATAATAATTAAGTTGATAATGACTCTAACACCATAACTACTTAGCCATCTTTTGTGTTTTTAAACGATAAACACTTGCTGAGTCAAGGAAGAATAAGGGGAACAAAGTCAATTCTTTCATCTTTCATCCAAAGAAATTTCAAATGAGTGAAAGGACAATTGATTACATCCAAATGATAGATGAACTCATACCAGGAGTGGGGTTCGAACCCACGAGGACATATGTCCATTGGATCTTAAGTCCAACGCCTTAACCTCTCGGCCATCCTGGTGTAATAAACATAAATTCAAGGGCGCAGTCAAAATGGAATATGGAGCACACAGTTAGATCTTTTGGCTTTGATCCAGACAATATGTAAATTAAACTTGATTACATCCAAATCAAACTTTCTACCAGATGTAGGTTTGGAACAAACAAGAACATTTAATTTTGATAATGAGTCTAACGCCTTAAACACACTGACATCCAGGTGTTTCTAAAAGACTAACAAGAGCTGAGTCAAAGTAGAAGATCTTGTCATAGTCATTCCTTTCAGATTTGAGCCACGCTAATTGGAAATTAATGAAAGGTGGGTTGATTACATCCAAAGTAAGTTTTTTCCAGGAATGCGGTTGGTACCCACAAGAACATAGCATTCATTGGATTTTTATTCCAACAGTCTAAAACACTCAGCCATCCTGGTGTAAAGTACAATCAAGAGCCCAGTGAAATTCGAATGAGGAGCACACAGTAAATTATTTTGGCTTTGAGCCAGACAATATCTAAATGAGACTTGTTGACATCCAAATCAAACTTAATACAAGAATGGGGTTTCGAAGCAAGAAGAATAATAATTAAGTTGATAATGACTCTAACACCATAACTACTTAGCCATCTTTTGTGTTTTTAAACGATAAACACTTGCTGAGTCAAGGAAGAATAAGGGGAACAAAGTCAATTCTTTCATCTTTCATCCAAAGAAATTTCAAATGAGTGAAAGGACAATTGATTACATCCAAATGATAGATGAACTCATACCAGGAGTGGGGTTCGAACCCACGAGGACATATGTCCATTGGATCTTAAGTCCAACGCCTTAACCTCTCGGCCATCCTGGTGTAATAAACATAAATTCAAGGGCGCAGTCAAAATGGAATATGGAGCACACAGTTAGATCTTTTGGCTTTGATCCAGACAATATGTAAATTAAACTTGATTACATCCAAATCAAACTTTCTACCAGATGTAGGTTTGGAACAAACAAGAACATTTAAATTTTGATAATGAGTCTAACGCCTTAAACACACTGACATCCAGGTGTTTCTAAAAGACTAACAAGAGCTGAGTCAAAGTAGAAGATCTTGTCATAGTCATTCCTTTCAGATTTGAGCCACGCTAATTGGAAATTAATGAAAGGTGGGTTGATTACATCCAAAGTAAGTTTTTTCCAGGAATGTGTTTGGTACCCACAAGAACATAGCATTCATTGGATTTTTATTCCAACAGTCTAAAACACTCAGCCATCCTGGTGTAAAGTACAATCAAGAGCCCAGTGAAATTCGAATGAGGAGCACACAGTAAATTATTTTGGCTTTGAGCCAGACAATATCTAAATGAGACTTGTTGACATCCAAATCAAACTTAATACAAGAATGGGGTTTCGAAGCAAGAAGAATAATAATTAAGTTGATAATGACTCTAACACCATAACTACTTAGCCATCTTTTGTGTTTTTAAACGATAAACACTTGCTGAGTCAAGGAAGAATAAGGGGAACAAAGTCAATTCTTTCATCTTTCATCCAAAGAAATTTCAAATGAGTGAAAGGACAATTGATTACATCCAAATGATAGATGAACTCATACCAGGAGTGGGGTTCGAACCCACGAGGACATATGTCCATTGGATCTTAAGTCCAACGCCTTAACCTCTCGGCCATCCTGGTGTAATAAACATAAATTCAAGGGCGCAGTCAAAATGGAATATGGAGCACACAGTTAGATCTTTTGGCTTTGATCCAGACAATATGTAAATTAAACTTGATTACATCCAAATCAAACTTTCTACCAGATGTAGGTTTGGAACAAACAAGAACATTTAATTTTGATAATGAGTCTAACGCCTTAAACACACTGACATCCAGGTGTTTCTAAAAGACTAACAAGAGCTGAGTCAAAGTAGAAGATCTTGTCATAGTCATTCCTTTCAGATTTGAGCCACGCTAATTGGAAATTAATGAAAGGTGGGTTGATTACATCCAAAGTAAGTTTTTTCCAGGAATGCGGTTGGTACCCACAAGAACATAGCATTCATTGGATTTTTATTCCAACAGTCTAAAACACTCAGCCATCCTGGTGTAAAGTACAATCAAGAGCCCAGTGAAATTCGAATGAGGAGCACACAGTAAATTATTTTGGCTTTGAGCCAGACAATATCTAAATGAGACTTGTTGACATCCAAATCAAACTTAATACAAGAATGGGGTTTCGAAGCAAGAAGAATAATAATTAAGTTGATAATGACTCTAACACCATAACTACTTAGCCATCTTTTGTGTTTTTAAACGATAAACACTTGCTGAGTCAAGGAAGAATAAGGGGAACAAAGTCAATTCTTTCATCTTTCATCCAAAGAAATTTCAAATGAGTGAAAGGACAATTGATTACATCCAAATGATAGATGAACTCATACCAGGAGTGGGGTTCGAACCCACGAGGACATATGTCCATTGGATCTTAAGTCCAACGCCTTAACCTCTCGGCCATCCTGGTGTAATAAACATAAATTCAAGGGCGCAGTCAAAATGGAATATGGAGCACACAGTTAGATCTTTTGGCTTTGATCCAGACAATATGTAAATTAAACTTGATTACATCCAAATCAAACTTTCTACCAGATGTAGGTTTGGAACAAACAAGAACATTTAATTTTGATAATGAGTCTAACGCCTTAAACACACTGACATCCAGGTGTTTCTAAAAGACTAACAAGAGCTGAGTCAAAGTAGAAGATCTTGTCATAGTCATTCCTTTCAGATTTGAGCCACGCTAATTGGAAATTAATGAAAGGTGGGTTGATTACATCCAAAGTAAGTTTTTTCCAGGAATGTGTTTGGTACCCACAAGAACATAGCATTCATTGGATTTTTATTCCAACAGTCTAAAACACTCAGCCATCCTGGTGTAAAGTACAATCAAGAGCCCAGTGAAATTGGAATGAGGAGCACACAGTAAATTATTTTGGCTTTGAGCCAGACAATATCTAAATGAGACTTGTTGACATCCAAATCAAACTTAATACAAGAATGGGGTTTCGAAGCAAGAAGAATAATAATTAAGTTGATAATGACTCTAACACCATAACTACTTAGCCATCTTTTGTGTTTTTAAACGATAAACACTTGCTGAGTCAAGGAAGAATAAGGGGAACAAAGTCAATTCTTTCATCTTTCATCCAAAGAAATTTCAAATGAGTGAAAGGACAATTGATTACATCCAAATGATAGATGAACTCATACCAGGAGTGGGGTTCGAACCCACGAGGACATATGTCCATTGGATCTTAAGTCCAACGCCTTAACCTCTCGGCCATCCTGGTGTAATAAACATAAATTCAAGGGCGCAGTCAAAATGGAATATGGAGCACACAGTTAGATCTTTTGGCTTTGATCCAGACAATATGTAAATTAAACTTGATTACATCCAAATCAAACTTTCTACCAGATGTAGGTTTGGAACAAACAAGAACATTTAATTTTGATAATGAGTCTAACGCCTTAAACACACTGACATCCAGGTGTTTCTAAAAGACTAACAAGAGCTGAGTCAAAGTAGAAGATCTTGTCATAGTCATTCCTTTCAGATTTGAGCCACGCTAATTGGAAATTAATGAAAGGTGGGTTGATTACATCCAAAGTAAGTTTTTTCCAGGAATGCGGTTGGTACCCACAAGAACATAGCATTCATTGGATTTTTATTCCAACAGTCTAAAACACTCAGCCATCCTGGTGTAAAGTACAATCAAGAGCCCAGTGAAATTCGAATGAGGAGCACACAGTAAATTATTTTGGCTTTGAGCCAGACAATATCTAAATGAGACTTGTTGACATCCAAATCAAACTTAATACAAGAATGGGGTTTCGAAGCAAGAAGAATAATAATTAAGTTGATAATGACTCTAACACCATAACTACTTAGCCATCTTTTGTGTTTTTAAACGATAAACACTTGCTGAGTCAAGGAAGAATAAGGGGAACAAAGTCAATTCTTTCATCTTTCATCCAAAGAAATTTCAAATGAGTGAAAGGACAATTGATTACATCCAAATGATAGATGAACTCATACCAGGAGTGGGGTTCGAACCCACGAGGACATATGTCCATTGGATCTTAAGTCCAACGCCTTAACCTCTCGGCCATCCTGGTGTAATAAACATAAATTCAAGGGCGCAGTCAAAATGGAATATGGAGCACACAGTTAGATCTTTTGGCTTTGATCCAGACAATATGTAAATTAAACTTGATTACATCCAAATCAAACTTTCTACCAGATGTAGGTTTGGAACAAACAAGAACATTTAATTTTGATAATGAGTCTAACGCCTTAAACACACTGACATCCAGGTGTTTCTAAAAGACTAACAAGAGCTGAGTCAAAGTAGAAGATCTTGTCATAGTCATTCCTTTCAGATTTGAGCCACGCTAATTGGAAATTAATGAAAGGTGGGTTGATTACATCCAAAGTAAGTTTTTTCCAGGAATGTGTTTGGTACCCACAAGAACATAGCATTCATTGGATTTTTATTCCAACAGTCTAAAACACTCAGCCATCCTGGTGTAAAGTACAATCAAGAGCCCAGTGAAATTGGAATGAGGAGCACACAGTAAATTATTTTGGCTTTGAGCCAGACAATATCTAAATGAGACTTGTTGACATCCAAATCAAACTTAATACAAGAATGGGGTTTCGAAGCAAGAAGAATAATAATTAAGTTGATAATGACTCTAACACCATAACTACTTAGCCATCTTTTGTGTTTTTAAACGATAAACACTTGCTGAGTCAAGGAAGAATAAGGGGAACAAAGTCAATTCTTTCATCTTTCATCCAAAGAAATTTCAAATGAGTGAAAGGACAATTGATTACATCCAAATGATAGATGAACTCATACCAGGAGTGGGGTTCGAACCCACGAGGACATATGTCCATTGGATCTTAAGTCCAACGCCTTAACCTCTCGGCCATCCTGGTGTAATAAACATAAATTCAAGGGCGCAGTCAAAATGGAATATGGAGCACACAGTTAGATCTTTTGGCTTTGATCCAGACAATATGTAAATTAAACTTGATTACATCCAAATCAAACTTTCTACCAGATGTAGGTTTGGAACAAACAAGAACATTTAATTTTGATAATGAGTCTAACGCCTTAAACACACTGACATCCAGGTGTTTCTAAAAGACTAACAAGAGCTGAGTCAAAGTAGAAGATCTTGTCATAGTCATTCCTTTCAGATTTGAGCCACGCTAATTGGAAATTAATGAAAGGTGGGTTGATTACATCCAAAGTAAGTTTTTTCCAGGAATGTGTTTGGTACCCACAAGAACATAGCATTCATTGGATTTTTATTCCAACAGTCTAAAACACTCAGCCATCCTGGTGTAAAGTACAATCAAGAGCCCAGTGAAATTGGAATGAGGAGCACACAGTAAATTATTTTGGCTTTGAGCCAGACAATATCTAAATGAGACTTGTTGACATCCAAATCAAACTTAATACAAGAATGGGGTTTCGAAGCAAGAAGAATAATAATTAAGTTGATAATGACTCTAACACCATAACTACTTAGCCATCTTTTGTGTTTTTAAACGATAAACACTTGCTGAGTCAAGGAAGAATAAGGGGAACAAAGTCAATTCTTACATCTTTCATCCAAAGAAATTTCAAATGAGTGAAAGGACAATTGATTACATCCAAATGATAGATGAACTCATACCAGGAGTGGGGTTCGAACCCACGAGGACATATGTCCATTGGATCTTAAGTCCAACGCCTTAACCTCTCGGCCATCCTGGTGTAATAAACATAAATTCAAGGGCGCAGTCAAAATGGAATATGGAGCACACAGTTAGATCTTTTGGCTTTGATCCAGACAATATGTAAATTAAACTTGATTACATCCAAATCAAACTTTCTACCAGATGTAGGTTTGGAACAAACAAGAACATTTAATTTTGATAATGAGTCTAACGCCTTAAACACACTGACATCCAGGTGTTTCTAAAAGACTAACAAGAGCTGAGTCAAAGTAGAAGATCTTGTCATAGTCATTCCTTTCAGATTTGAGCCACGCTAATTGGAAATTAATGAAAGGTGGGTTGATTACATCCAAAGTAAGTTTTTTCCAGGAATGCGGTTGGTACCCACAAGAACATAGCATTCATTGGATTTTTATTCCAACAGTCTAAAACACTCAGCCATCCTGGTGTAAAGTACAATCAAGAGCCCAGTGAAATTCGAATGAAGGAGCACACAGTAAATTATTTTGGCTTTGAGCCAGACAATATCTAAATGAGACTTGTTGACATCCAAATCAAACTTAATACAAGAATGGGGTTTCGAAGCAAGAAGAATAATAATTAAGTTGATAATGACTCTAACACCATAACTACTTAGCCATCTTTTGTGTTTTTAAACGATAAACACTTGCTGAGTCAAGGAAGAATAAGGGGAACAAAGTCAATTCTTACATCTTTCATCCAAAGAAATTTCAAATGAGTGAAAGGACAATTGATTACATCCAAATAATAGATGAACTCATACCAGGAGTGGGGTTCGAACCCACGAGGACATATGTCCATTGGATCTTAAGTCCAACGCCTTAACCTCTCGGCCATCCTGGTGTAATAAACATAATTCAAGGGCGCAGTCAAAATGGAATATGGAGCACACAGTTAGATCTTTTGGCTTTGATCCAGACAATATGTAAATTAAACTTGATTACATCCAAATCAAACTTTCTACCAGATGTAGGTTTGGAACAAACAAGAACATTTAATTTTGATAATGAGTCTAACGCCTTAAACACACTGACATCCAGGTGTTTCTAAAAGACTAACAAGAGCTGAGTCAAAGTAGAAGATCTTGTCATAGTCATTCCTTTCAGATTTGAGCCACGCTAATTGGAAATTAATGAAAGGTGGGTTGATTACATCCAAAGTAAGTTTTTTCCAGGAATGCGGTTGGTACCCACAAGAACATAGCATTCATTGGATTTTTATTCCAACAGTCTAAAACACTCAGCCATCCTGGTGTAAAGTACAATCAAGAGCCCAGTGAAATTCGAATGAGGAGCACACAGTCAATTATTTTGGCTTTGAGCCAGACAATATCTAAATGAGACTTGTTGACATCCAAATCAAACTTAATACAAGAATGGGGTTTCGAAGCAAGAAGAATAATAATTAAGTTGATAATGACTCTAACACCATAACTACTTAGCCATCTTTTGTGTTTTTAAACGATAAACACTTGCTGAGTCAAGGAAGAATAAGGGGAACAAAGTCAATTCTTTCATCTTTCATCCAAAGAAATTTCAAATGAGTGAAAGGACAATTGATTACATCCAAATGATAGATGAACTCATACCAGGAGTGGGGTTCGAACCCACGAGGACATATGTCCATTGGATCTTAAGTCCAACGCCTTAACCTCTCGGCCATCCTGGTGTAATAAACATAAATTCAAGGGCGCAGTCAAAATGGAATATGGAGCACACAGTTAGATCTTTTGGCTTTGATCCAGACAATATGTAAATTAAACTTGATTACATCCAAATCAAACTTTCTACCAGATGTAGGTTTGGAACAAACAAGAACATTTAATTTTGATAATGAGTCTAACGCCTTAAACACACTGACATCCAGGTGTTTCTAAAAGACTAACAAGAGCTGAGTCAAAGTAGAAGATCTTGTCATAGTCATTCCTTTCAGATTTGAGCCACGCTAATTGGAAATTAATGAAAGGTGGGTTGATTACATCCAAAGTAAGTTTTTTCCAGGAATGCGGTTGGTACCCACAAGAACATAGCATTCATTGGATTTTTATTCCAACAGTCTAAAACACTCAGCCATCCTGGTGTAAAGTACAATCAAGAGCCCAGTGAAATTCGAATGAGGAGCACACAGTAATTATTTTGGCTTTGAGCCAGACAATATCTAAATGAGACTTGTTGACATCCAAATCAAACTTAATACAAGAATGGGGTTTCGAAGCAAGAAGAATAATAATTAAGTTGATAATGACTCTAACACCATAACTACTTAGCCATCTTTTGTGTTTTTAAACGATAAACACTTGCTGAGTCAAGGAAGAATAAGGGGAACAAAGTCAATTCTTCATCTTTCATCCAAAGAAATTTCAAATGAGTGAAAGGACAATTGATTACATCCAAATGATAGATGAACTCATACCAGGAGTGGGGTTCGAACCCACGAGGACATATGTCCATTGGATCTTAAGTCCAACGCCTTAACCTCTCGGCCATCCTGGTGTAATAAACATAATTCAAGGGCGCAGTCAAAATGGAATATGGAGCACACAGTTAGATCTTTTGGCTTTGATCCAGACAATATGTAAATTAAACTTGATTACATCCAAATCAAACTTTCTACCAGATGTAGGTTTGGAACAAACAAGAACATTTAAATTTTGATAATGAGTCTAACGCCTTAAACACACTGACATCCAGGTGTTTCTAAAAGACTAACAAGAGCTGAGTCAAAGTAGAAGATCTTGTCATAGTCATTCCTTTCAGATTTGAGCCACGCTAATTGGAAATTAATGAAAGGTGGGTTGATTACATCCAAAGTAAGTTTTTTCCAGGAATGCGGTTGGTACCCACAAGAACATAGCATTCATTGGATTTTTATTCCAACAGTCTAAAACACTCAGCCATCCTGGTGTAAAGTACAATCAAGAGCCCAGTGAAATTCGAATGAGGAGCACACAGTAAATTATTTTGGCTTTGAGCCAGACAATATCTAAATGAGACTTGTTGACATCCAAATCAAACTTAATACAAGAATGGGGTTTCGAAGCAAGAAGAATAATAATTAAGTTGATAATGACTCTAACACCATAACTACTTAGCCATCTTTTGTGTTTTTAAACGATAAACACTTGCTGAGTCAAGGAAGAATAAGGGGAACAAAGTCAATTCTTTCATCTTTCATCCAAAGAAATTTCAAATGAGTGAAAGGACAATTGATTACATCCAAATGATAGATGAACTCATACCAGGAGTGGGGTTCGAACCCACGAGGACATATGTCCATTGGATCTTAAGTCCAACGCCTTAACCTCTCGGCCATCCTGGTGTAATAAACATAATTCAAGGGCGCAGTCAAAATGGAATATGGAGCACACAGTTAGATCTTTTGGCTTTGATCCAGACAATATGTAAATTAAACTTGATTACATCCAAATCAAACTTTCTACCAGATGTAGGTTTGGAACAAACAAGAACATTTAATTTTGATAATGAGTCTAACGCCTTAAACACACTGACATCCAGGTGTTTCTAAAAGACTAACAAGAGCTGAGTCAAAGTAGAAGATCTTGTCATAGTCATTCCTTTCAGATTTGAGCCACGCTAATTGGAAATTAATGAAAGGTGGGTTGATTACATCCAAAGTAAGTTTTTTCCAGGAATGCGGTTGGTACCCACAAGAACATAGCATTCATTGGATTTTTATTCCAACAGTCTAAAACACTCAGCCATCCTGGTGTAAAGTACAATCAAGAGCCCAGTGAAATTCGAATGAAGAGCACACAGTAAATTATTTTGGCTTTGAGCCAGACAATATCTAAATGAGACTTGTTGACATCCAAATCAAACTTAATACAAGAATGGGGTTTCGAAGCAAGAAGAATAATAATTAAGTTGATAATGACTCTAACACCATAACTACTTAGCCATCTTTTGTGTTTTTAAACGATAAACACTTGCTGAGTCAAGGAAGAATAAGGGGAACAAAGTCAATTCTTTCATCTTTCATCCAAAGAAATTTCAAATGAGTGAAAGGACAATTGATTACATCCAAATATAGATGAACTCATACCAGGAGTGGGGTTCGAACCCACGAGGACATATGTCCATTGGATCTTAAGTCCAACGCCTTAACCTCTCGGCCATCCTGGTGTAATAAACATAATTCAAGGGCGCAGTCAAAATGGAATATGGAGCACACAGTTAGATCTTTTGGCTTTGATCCAGACAATATGTAAATTAAACTTGATTACATCCAAATCAAACTTTCTACCAGATGTAGGTTTGGAACAAACAAGAACATTTAATTTTGATAATGAGTCTAACGCCTTAAACACACTGACATCCAGGTGTTTCTAAAAGACTAACAAGAGCTGAGTCAAAGTAGAAGATCTTGTCATAGTCATTCCTTTCAGATTTGAGCCACGCTAATTGGAAATTAATGAAAGGTGGGTTGATTACATCCAAAGTAAGTTTTTTCCAGGAATGTGTTTGGTACCCACAAGAACATAGCATTCATTGGATTTTTATTCCAACAGTCTAAAACACTCAGCCATCCTGGTGTAAAGTACAATCAAGAGCCCAGTGAAATTGGAATGAAGGAGCACACAATCAGTTATTTTGGCTTTGAGCCAGACAATATCTAAATGAGACTTGTTGACATCCAAATCAAACTTAATACAAGAATGGGGTTTCGAAGCAAGAAGAATAATAATTAAGTTGATAATGACTCTAACACCATAACTACTTAGCCATCTTTTGTGTTTTTAAACGATAAACACTTGCTGAGTCAAGGAAGAATAAGGGGAACAAAGTCAATTCTTACATCTTTCATCCAAAGAAATTTCAAATGAGTGAAAGGACAATTGATTACATCCAAATCATAGATGAACTCATACCAGGAGTGGGGTTCGAACCCACGAGGACATATGTCCATTGGATCTTAAGTCCAACGCCTTAACCTCTCGGCCATCCTGGTGTAATAAACATAAATTCAAGGGCGCAGTCAAAATGGAATATGGAGCACACAGTTAGATCTTTTGGCTTTGATCCAGACAATATGTAAATTAAACTTGATTACATCCAAATCAAACTTTCTACCAGATGTAGGTTTGGAACAAACAAGAACATTTAATTTTGATAATGAGTCTAACGCCTTAAACACACTGACATCCAGGTGTTTCTAAAAGACTAACAAGAGCTGAGTCAAAGTAGAAGATCTTGTCATAGTCATTCCTTTCAGATTTGAGCCACGCTAATTGGAAATTAATGAAAGGTGGGTTGATTACATCCAAAGTAAGTTTTTTCCAGGAATGTGTTTGGTACCCACAAGAACATAGCATTCATTGGATTTTTATTCCAACAGTCTAAAACACTCAGCCATCCTGGTGTAAAGTACAATCAAGAGCCCAGTGAAATTGGAATGAGGAGCACACAGTAAATTATTTTGGCTTTGAGCCAGACAATATCTAAATGAGACTTGTTGACATCCAAATCAAACTTAATACAAGAATGGGTTTCGAAGCAAGAAGAATAATAATTAAGTTGATAATGACTCTAACACCATAACTACTTAGCCATCTTTTGTGTTTTTAAACGATAAACACTTGCTGAGTCAAGGAAGAATAAGGGGAACAAAGTCAATTCTTACATCTTTCATCCAAAGAAATTTCAAATGAGTGAAAGGACAATTGATTACATCCAAATCATAGATGAACTCATACCAGGAGTGGGGTTCGAACCCACGAGGACATATGTCCATTGGATCTTAAGTCCAACGCCTTAACCTCTCGGCCATCCTGGTGTAATAAACATAATTCAAGGGCGCAGTCAAAATGGAATATGGAGCACACAGTTAGATCTTTTGGCTTTGATCCAGACAATATGTAAATTAAACTTGATTACATCCAAATCAAACTTTCTACCAGATGTAGGTTTGGAACAAACAAGAACATTTACATTTTGATAATGAGTCTAACGCCTTAAACACACTGACATCCAGGTGTTTCTAAAAGACTAACAAGAGCTGAGTCAAAGTAGAAGATCTTGTCATAGTCATTCCTTTCAGATTTGAGCCACGCTAATTGGAAATTAATGAAAGGTGGGTTGATTACATCCAAAGTAAGTTTTTTCCAGGAATGCTGTTGGTACCCACAAGAACATAGCATTCATTGGATTTTTATTCCAACAGTCTAAAACACTCAGCCATCCTGGTGTAAAGTACAATCAAGAGCCCAGTGAAATTGCGAATGAAGAGCACACAGTAAATTATTTTGGCTTTGAGCCAGACAATATCTAAATGAGACTTGTTGACATCCAAATCAAACTTAATACAAGAATGGGGTTTCGAAGCAAGAAGAATAATAATTAAGTTGATAATGACTCTAACACCATAACTACTTAGCCATCTTTTGTGTTTTTAAACGATAAACACTTGCTGAGTCAAGGAAGAATAAGGGGAACAAAGTCAATTCTTACATCTTTCATCCAAAGAAATTTCAAATGAGTGAAAGGACAATTGATTACATCCAAATAATAGATGAACTCATACCAGGAGTGGGGTTCGAACCCACGAGGACATATGTCCATTGGATCTTAAGTCCAACGCCTTAACCTCTCGGCCATCCTGGTGTAATAAACATAATTTCAAGGGCGCAGTCAAAATGGAATATGGAGCACACAGTTAGATCTTTTGGCTTTGATCCAGACAATATGTAAATTAAACTTGATTACATCCAAATCAAACTTTCTACCAGATGTAGGTTGGAACAAACAAGAACATTTAAATTTTGATAATGAGTCTAACGCCTTAAACACACTGACATCCAGGTGTTTCTAAAAGACTAACAAGAGCTGAGTCAAAGTAGAAGATCTTGTCATAGTCATTCCTTTCAGATTTGAGCCACGCTAATTGGAAATTAATGAAAGGTGGGTTGATTACATGCCAAAGTAAGTTTTTTCCAGGAATGCGGTTGGTACCCACAAGAACATAGCATTCATTGGATTTTTATTCCAACAGTCTAAAACACTCAGCCATCCTGGTGTAAAGTACAATCAAGAGCCCAGTGAAATTGGAATGAGGAGCACACAGTCAGTTATTTTGGCTTTGAGCCAGACAATATCTAAATGAGACTTGTTGACATCCAAATCAAACTTAATACAAGAATGGGGTTTCGAAGCAAGAAGAATAATAATTAAGTTGATAATGACTCTAACACCATAACTACTTAGCCATCTTTTGTGTTTTTAAACGATAAACACTTGCTGAGTCAAGGAAGAATAAGGGGAACAAAGTCAATTCTTTCATCTTTCATCCAAAGAAATTTCAAATGAGTGAAAGGACAATTGATTACATCCAAATATAGATGAACTCATACCAGGAGTGGGGTTCGAACCCACGAGGACATATGTCCATTGGATCTAAGTCCAACGCCTTAACCTCTCGGCCATCCTGGTGTAATAAACATAAATTCAAGGGCGCAGTCAAAATGGAATATGGAGCACACAGTTAGCTCTTTTGGCTTTGATCCAGACAATATGTAAACTTAAACTTGATTACATCCAAATCAAACTTTCTACCAGATGTAGGTTTGGAACAAACAAGACATTTAATTTTGATAATGAGTCTAACGCCTTAAACACACTGACATCCAGGTGTTTCTAAAAGACTAACAAGAGCTGAGTCAAAGTAAGAAGATCTTGTCATAGTCATTCCTTTCAGATTTGAGCCACGCTAATTGGAAATTAATGAAAGGTGGGTTGATTACATCCAAAGTAAGTTTTTTTCCAGGAATGTGGTTGGTACCCACAAGAACATAGCATTCATTGGATTTTTATTCCAACAGTCTAAAACACTCAGCCATCCTGGTGTAAAGTACAATCAAGAGCCCAGTGAAATTGGAATGAGGAGCACACAGTCAGTTATTTTGGCTTTGAGCCAGACAATATCTAAATGAGACTTGTTGACATCCAAATCAAACTTAATACAAGAATGGGGTTTCGAAGCAAGAAGAATAATAATTAAGTTGATAATGACTCTAACACCATAACTACTTAGCCATCTTTTGTGTTTTTAAACGATAAACACTTGCTGAGTCAAGGAAGAATAAGGGGAACAAAGTCAATTCTTTCATCTTTCATCCAAAGAAATTTCAAATGAGTGAAAGGACAATTGATTACATCCAAATAATAGATGAACTCATACCAGGAGTGGGGTTCGAACCCACGAGGACATATGTCCATTGGATCTTAAGTCCAACGCTTAACCTCTCGGCCATCCTGGTAATAAACATTAATTCAAGGGCGCAGTCACAATGGGAATACTGGAGCACACAGTAGATCTTTTGGCTTTGATCCAGACATATGTAAATTAAACTTGATTACATCCAAATCAACTTTCTACCAGATGTAGGTTTGGAAAAACAAGACATTTAAATTTTGATAATGAGGCTAACGCCGTTAACACACTGACATCCAGGTGTTTCTAAAAGACAACAAGAGTGAGTCAAAGTAGAAGATCTTGTCATAGTCATTCCTTTCAGATTTGAGCCACGCTAATTGGAAATTAATGAAAGGTGGTTGATTACATCCAAGTAAGTTTTTTTCCAGGAATGCGGTTTGGTACCCACAAAGAACATCGCATTCATTGGATTTTTATTCCAACAGTCTAAAACACTCAGCCATCCTGGTGTAAAGTACAATCAAGAGCCCAGTGAAATTCGAATGAGGAGCCCACACGAAATTATTTTGGCTTGAGCCAGACAATATCTAAATGAGACTTGTTGACATCCAAACTCAAACGTAATACAAGAATGGGTTTCGAAGCAAGAAGAATAATAATTAAGTTGATAATGACTCTAAACCATAACTACTTAGCCATCTTTTGTGTTTTTAACACGATAAACACTTGCTGAGTAAGGAAGAATAAGGGGAACAAGTAATCTTTCATCTTTCATCCAAAGAAATTTCACAATGAGTGAAAGGACAATTGATTACATCCAAATGCTAGATGAACTCATACCAGGAGTGAGGTTCGAAACCCACGAGGACATATGTCCATGGATCTTAGTCCCATGCCTATAACCTCTCAGGCCATCCTGGTGTAATAAAATAACTTCAAGGGCGCAGTCAAAATGGAATATGGAGCACACAAGTTAGATCTTTGGCTTTGATCCAGACAATATGTAAATGAAACTTGATTTACTCCAAATCAAACTTTCTACCAGATGTAGGTTTGGAAACAAACAAATGAATTTTACTTTTGATAATGAAGTCTAACGCCTTAACACACCTGACATCCAGGTGTTTCTAAAAGACTAACAAGAGCTGAGTCAAAGTAGAAGATCTTGTCATAGTCATTCCTTTCAGATTTGAGCCACGCTAATTGGAAATTAATGAAAGGTGGGTTGATTACATCCAAAGTAAGTTTTTTCCAGGAATGCGGTTGGTACCCACAAGAACATAGCATTCATTGGATTTTTATTCCAACAGTCTAAAACACTCAGCCATCCTGGTGTAAAGTACAATCAAGAGCCCAGTGAAATTGGAATGAGGAGCACACAGTCAGTTATTTTGGCTTTGAGCCAGACAATATCTAAATGAGACTTGTTGACATCCAAATCAAACTTAATACAAGAATGGGGTTTCGAAGCAAGAAGAATAATAATTAAGTTGATAATGACTCTAACACCATAAACTACTTAGCCATTCTTTGTGTTTTTAAACGATA
>NW_022263211.1:0-72289 GCF_002021735.2 Oncorhynchus kisutch
CCTCCACATTGACTCGTACCAGTACCCCCTGTATATAGCCTCCACATTGACTCTGTACCAGTACCCCTGTATAAAGCCTCCACATTGACTCTGTACCAGTTACCCCCTGTATATAGCCTCCACATTGACTCTGTACAGTACCCCCAGTATATAGCCTCCACATTGACTCTGTACCAGTACCCCCTGTATATAGCCTCCACATTGACTCTGTTCAGTACCCCCTGTATATAGCCTCCACATTGACTCTGTACCAGTACCCCCTGTGATAAAGCCTCCACATTGACTCTGTACCAGTACCCCTGTATATAGCCTCCACATTGACTCTGTACCAGTACCCCCTGGATATAGCCTCCACATTGACTCTGTACCAGTACCCCCTGTATATAGCCTCCACATTGACTCTGTACCAGTACCCCCTGTATATAGCCTCCACATTGACTCTGTACCGGTACCCTGTATATAACCTCCACATTGACTCTGTACCAGTACCCCCTGTATAAGCCTCCACATTGACTCTTACCAGTCCCTGTATATAGCCTCCACATTGACTCTATACCAGTACCCCTGTATAAAGCCTCCACATTGACTCTGTACCAGTACCCCTGTATATAGCCTCCACATTGACTCTGTACCAGTACCCCCTGTATATAGCCTCCACATTGACTCTGTACGGTACCCCTGTATATAGCCTCCACATTGACTCTGTACCAGTACCCCTGTATATAGCCTCCACATTGACTCTGCACCAGTACCACCTGTATAAAGCCTCCACATTGACTCTGCACCAGTACCCCCTGTATAAAGCCTCCACATTGACTCTATACCGGTACCACCTGTATAAAGCCTCCACATTGACTCTGTACCAGTACCCCCCTGTATATAGCCTCCACATTGACTCTGTACCAGTACCCCCTGTATATAGCCTCCACATTGACTCTGTACCAGTACCCCCTGTATATAGCCTCCACATTGACTCTGTACCGGTACCCCCTGTATATAACCTCCACATTGACTCTGTACCAGTACCCCCTGTATAAAGCCTCCACATTGACTCTATACCAGTACCACCTGTATATAGCCTCCACATTGACTCTAACCAGTACCCCCTGTATAAAGCCTCCACATTGACTCTGTACCAGTACCCCTGTATATAGCCTCCACATTGACTCTGTACGGTACCCCCTGTATATAGCCTCCACATTGACTCTGTACCAGTACCCCCTGTATATAGCCTCCACATTGACTCTGCACCAGTACCACCTGTATAAAGCCTCCACATTGACTCTGCACCAGTACCCCTGTATATAGCCTCCACATTGACTCTGTACCAGTACCCCCTGTATATAGCCTCCACATTGACTCTGTACCGGTACCCCCTGTATATAACCTCCACATTGACTCTGTACCAGTACCCCCTGTAGAAAGCCTCCACATTGACTCTATACCAGTACCACCTGTATATAGCCTCCACATTGACTCTATACCAGTACCCCTGTATAAAGCCTCCACATTGACTCTGTACCAGTACCCCCTGTATATAGCCTCCACATTGACTCTGTACCAGTACCCCCTGTATATAGCCTCCACATTGACTCTGTACCGGTACCCCTGTATATAGCCTCCACATTGACTACTGCACCAGTACCCCCTGTATAAAGCCTCCAGCATGACTCTATACCAGTACCCCCTGTATATAAAGCCTCCACATGACTCTGTACCAGTACCCCCTGTATATAGCCTCCACATGACTCTGTACCCGTACCCCCTGTATATAGCCCTCCACATTGACTCGGTACCGTGTACCCCCTGTATTATTAGCCTCCACATTGACTCTGCACCAGTACCCCCTGTATTAAAGCCTCCACATTGATCTATACCGGTACCACCTGTATAAAGCCTTCCACATTGACTCTATTACCGGTACCCCCTGTATATAGCCTCACCATTGACTCTATACCGGTAACCCCTGATTATAGCCTCCACCTTGACTCTGTACCGGTACCCCCTGTATATAGCCTCCACATTGACTCTGTACCGGTACCCCTGTATATAGCCTCCACATTGACTCTGTACCGGTACCCCCTGTATATAGCCTCCACATTGACTCTGTACCTGGTACCCCCTGTATATAGCCTCCACATTGACTCTGTACCAGTACCCCCCTGTATATAGCCTCCACATTGACTCTGTACCAGTACCCTGTATATAGCCTCCACATTGACTCTGCAGGGGGTACTAGAGACTAAGAGACACACGGCTGTAACCCCTGTATAAAGCCTCACATTGACTCTGTACCAGTACCCCCTGTATATAGCCTCCACATTGACTCTGTACCAGTACCCCCTGTATATAGCCCTCCACATTGACTCTGTACCGTAATACCCTGTATATAGCCTCCACATTGACTCTGTACCAGTACCCCCTGTATATAGCCTCCACATTGACTCTGTACGGTACCCCCTGTATATAGCCTCCACATTGACTCTGTACCAGTACCCCCTGTATATAGCCTCCACATTGACTCTGTACCGGTACCCCCTGTATATAGCATCCACATTGACTCTATACCGGTACCCCCTGTATATAGCCTCCACATTGACTCTGTACCAGTACCCCCTGTATATAGCCTCCACATTGACTCTGTACCGGTACCCCCTGTATATAGCCTCCACATTGACTCTGTACCAGTACCCCCTGTATATAGCCTCCACATTGACTCTGTACCAGTACCCCCTGTATAAAGTCTTGCTACTGTTATTTTACTGCTGCTCTTTAATCATTTGTTATTTTAAATAAAACATTTTACTTATCTATTTTTTACTCAACTCTTATTTTCTTTAAAACTGCATTGTTGGTTAAGGGCTTGTAGGTAAGCATTTCACTGTAAGGCCTACACCTGTTGTATTCAGCATTTCACTGTAAGGCCTACACCTGTTGTATTCAGTATTTCACTGTAAGGTCTACTACACCTGTTGTATTCAGCATTTCACTGTAAGGCCTACACCTGTTGTATTCAGTATTTCACTGTAAGGTCTACTACACCTGTTGTATTCAGAGCATGTGAAAAATAACATTTGATTTGAATGGTTGTTACAGTATCAAATAACTCAGACAATTTACTCAGATTATTGAGCCACTCTTATGTGATTTTTGTATGATAATTTTGCTTGGCATACTTTCTCTTACAGCCGTGTGTCTCTAGATGCTTGGCACGCAAAGCCATAATAATAATGATAAATATAATGAGCTATCTGGATAAATAGGTTGTTTATTTCACAATTATCTTTTGATCATATATCTCTTAAAAGAGATGTACAATATACAAAGCCTTTTGAATTATCCAGTCCCCTACCACTGACCAGCATGTTTCTATTCAATCCATTCAACTCAATTTATTCATCCTGATTATATAAGACTGGGCATTATGCTTCAAAGTCCATATATCTGGATGTTGGATTCTCTCTCACACATTTAAAACTTCCTTTGAGCGCAGCATGAACCCCTGTTTTGATCTTTACAATATGCCTATACTTATAACGCTGCAAACACACACAAAAAAGAGTAGTTAAGGAAGTCCCCAGAACGTCATGAAATGGTTGCCTAAAGTTGTCAGGACATTGTGTCATGGTCCTAAAACAACGTTTTCTTCTAGTTCCCGATTTGTTCGAGGGACATCCCCAAGGAAGTTTCTGGGATGTTCTCAGGAACTGATGTCATGGTCCCCTGGAGTTTTTTTTATCTATGTTCTTAACTTGTTACGGGTATTTCCCTAAATACGTTTTTCGGATGTTCCACAAACATGACTCTTTCCTGTCATCAAGGAAGGAGACTTTTGTCTAGTCCCCTCTATGTTCCTGGGACATCAGGTTCAGGAGGTTTTTAGGATGTTCAAATACAATGTACTTGTCACATGCACCAAGGTACAACCTTACCGTGAAATACTTACTTACAAGCCCTTTAATAACCAACAATGCAGTTTAAAAAAAAAAAAATTATAAAATATTTGCTAAAAAATAAATGCAAAACTAAAAAGTAACACAGTGAGCAGCAGCAGGGTATAAAAGGGGGTCAATGAAAATAGTTGGTTGGGGCCATTTGATTAATGTTTCAGCAGTCTTATGGCTTGGGAGTAAAAGCTGTTTGGACATAGACATGGCGCTCCGATACCACTTGCTGTGCGGTAGCAGAGAAAACTGTCTATGACTTGGGTGGCTGGAGTCTTTTTTTTTTAGGGCCTTCCTCTGACACCACCTGGTATAGAGGTCCTGGATGGCAGGAAGCCTGGCCCCGGTGACGTACTGGGCCGTACGCACTACCCTCTGTAGCACCTTGCTGTCGGATGCCGAGCAGTTGGCATACCAAGTGTTGATGCAGCTGTAGAACTTTGAGGATCTGAGGACCCATGTCAAATCTTCTCAGTCTCCCGAGGGAAACTAGGCATTGCCGTGGCCTCTTTACGACTGTCTTGGTGTGTTTGGACCGTGATAGTTTGTTAGTGATGTGGACATCAAGGAACTTGAAGCTCTCGACCGGCTCCACTACAGCACCATCGATGTGAATGGGGCCGGGCTCGGCCTGCCTTTTTCTGTAGTCGATGATCAGCTCCTTTGTCTTGATCACATTGAGGTAGAGGTTGTTGTCCTGGTGCCACACGGCCAGGTCTCTGACAACCTCCTTCCTATAGGCTGTCTCATCGTTGTCGGTGATCAGGCCTACTACTGTTGTGTCGTCAGCAAATTTAATGATGGTGTTGGTGTAGTGCTTAGACACGCAGTCGTGGGTGAACAGGGAGTACAGGAGAGGGCTGAGCACGCAACCCTGAGGAGCCCACGTGTTGAGGATCATCGTGGCGGATGTGTTGTTACCTACCCTTACCACCTGGTGGTGGCCTGTCAGGAAGTCCAGGATCCAGTTGCAGAGGGAGGTGTTTAGTCCCAGGGTCCTTAGCTTAGTGATGAGCATTGAGGACACGATGGTGTTGAACGCTGAGCTGTAGTGAACAAACAGCATTTTCACGTAGGTGTTCTTTTTGTCCAGGTGTTGAAAGGGCAGTGTGGAGTGCAATAGAGATTGCATCATCTGTGGATCTATTAGGATGGTATGCAAATTGGTGTGGTCTAGTGTTTCAGGGATAATGGTGTTGATGTGAGCCATGACCAACCTTTCGTCTGTTGGATGCCCAAACAGCTGTTTTTGTCTGTTGTCTGTTGGACGCCAACACAGCTGTTTTTGTCTGTTGTCTTTGCCTGTTGGACCCCAAACAGCTGTTTTTGTCTGTTGTCCTTGTCTGTTGGACCCCAAACAGCTGTTTTTGTCTGTTGTCTTTGTCTGTTGGACCCCAAACAGCAGTTTTTGTCTGTTGTCTTTGCCTGTTGGACACCCAGCACTCTGTTTTTGTCTGTTGTCTTTGTCTGTTGGACCCCAAACAGCTGTTTTTGTCTGTTGTCTTTGTCTGTTGGACCCCAAACAGCTGTTTTTGTCTGTTGTCTTTGTCTGTTGGACCCCAAACAGCTGTTTTGTCTGTTGTCTTTGCCTATTGGACACCCACACATCTGTTTATGTCTGTTGTCTTTGCCTATTGGACACCCAAACAGCTGTTATTGTCTGTTGTCTTTGTCTGTTGGACCCCAAACAGCTGTTTTTGTCTGTTGTCTTTGCCTGTTGGACACCCACACATCTGTTTTTGTCTGTTGTCTTTGTCTATTGGACCCCAAACAGCTGTTATTGTCTGTTGTCGTTGCCTATTGGACCCCAAACAGCTGTTTGGAGCTCTCCCCCCCTGCAGCAGATCTATGTCCAAAACAAGATCTTACTGGAAGAGTTTTCCACCATTAGTTTTCCATTCATACAACATGTTGGTTAAATTTCCACAGTAATCAAAAAAGTAGAACTAAGTAGTTCTGATGATAACCCCCCACCAGAGGGCGAACATATCTTAAAGACTTTGGTAGCAAGGTGTTACTAAGGTAACGTCAACGTCAGCTTTTAGGGAGCGGTAATGAGGTGATCAATAATGGAATGGAGATCAGCAGTGTGGGTGAATTTATGGAGCGTATTGATGGTTTAACGACAGATCAGCAGGTGATAATCTCAGTGGTAGACTAAACTTTATATGAAACTGAATAGTACAGTACTAGCATCTTCTAGAACAAAGGCTTTGTTTACAGTACAGAGCTGGTGACAGACATGATTCATTCTTTTCAACTTTTCACACAACTCTTTATCTCTGACAGTGTGTACTTTTATCCAAATACTTTAACAATACATATACTGATAGTTTACTTAACTATTGTATTAAGATTGTGCAACAAATGTACCAGGACCCTGATAGCAGACTGAGTTGATACAACATTCATATTCTAAATGTATCAGGACCCTGATAGCAGACTGATGTAGCAGGACCCTGATAGCAGACTGATGTAGCAGGACCCTGATATCAGACTGATGTAACAGGCCCCTGATAGCAGACTGATGTAACAGGACCCGGATAGCAGACTGAAGTAGCTGTACCCTGATAGCAGAATGATGTAACAGGATCCTGATAGCAGACTGATGTAGCAGGACCCTGATAGCAGACTGATGTAACAGGACCCTGATATCAGACTGATGTAACAGGACCCGGATAGCAGACTGATGTAGCTGTACCCTGATAGCAGACTGATGTAGCAGGACCCTGATTGCGGACTGATGTAGCAGGACCCTGATTGCGGACTGATGTAGCAGGACCCTGATAGCAGACTGAATTGATACAACATTCATATTCTAAATGTATCAGGACCCTGATAGCAGACTGATGTAGCAGGACCCTGATAGCAGACTGATGTAGCAGGACCCTGATAGCAGACTGATGTAGCTGTACCCTGATAGCAGACTGATGTAGCAGGACCCTGATAGCAGACTGATGTAGCAGGACCCTGATAGCAGACTGATGTAGCTGGACCCTGATAGCAGACTGATGTAACAGGACCCTGATATCAGACTGATGTAACAGGACCCGGATAGCAGACTGATGTAGCTGTACCCTGATAGCAGACTGATGTAGCAGGACCCTGATAGCAGACTGATGTAGCTGGACCCTGATAGCAGACTGATGTAACAGGACCCTGATAGCAGACTGATGTAGCTGTACCCTGATAGCAGACTGATGTAGCTGGACCCTGATAGCAGACTGATATAACAGGACCCTGATAGCAGACTGATGTAGCAGGACCCTGATAGCAGACTGATGTAGCTGGACCCTGATAGCAGACTGATGTAACAGGACCCTGATAGCAGACTGATGTAGCTGTACCCTGATAGCAGACTGATGTAGCTGGACTCTGATAGCAGACTGATGTAGCTGGACCCTGATAGCAGACTGATGTAACAGGACCCTGATATCAGACTGATGTAACAGGACCCTGATAGCAGACTGATGTAACAGGACCCGGATAGCAGACTGATATAGCTGTACCCTGATAGCAGACTGATGTAGCAGGATCCTGATAGCAGACTGATGTAGCAGGACCCTGATAGCAGACTGATGTAACAGGACCCTGATAGCAGACTGACGTAACAGGACCCTGATAGCAGACTGATGTAACATGACCCTGATAGCAGACTGATGTAACAGGACCCTGATAGCAGACTGAGTTAATAGTTGATGCAACATTCATATTCCAGAGTAACAGGCACCTCTGCTCTGGAGAAGATGACATTCAATAGCCTATTGTAATAATGTCTCAAACGTGTCCCAAATGGCATCCTATTCCCTATATTGTGCACTACATTTGAACAGAGCCCTATGGCACCCTATATAGTGCACTACTTTTGACCAGAACCCTATGGCACCCTATATAGTGCACTACTTTTGACTAGAGCCCTAGCAAGCCATTTGGGATGCAGACTTCATCATAGTCTCCTGTCTGTCACAGGCTCTTTAGAGATAGAGGTCAGCCAAAGATGCATTATCCCAGCCAACAGAATGGTTGTATAATCACGGTGTCTATACAGGTTCTCCTGGGATGAACAGAGCTTTCCATGTATCTGTGTGGAGCGTTGGAGAGACCTGGATCAGCAGGTGGAGTTCACTACTCACGTCATCAGCAGCCCTCACACAAGGACACCTGTTGGAGCCTCTGATAAGAAGCAGACATTCCCTGGCTCTCGCTCTCGTTCTCTCTCTCTCTCTCAATTCAATTCAAGGGCTTTATTGCTATGGGAAACATATGTTAACATTGCCAAGGCAAGTGAAGTAGATAAGAAACAAAAGTGAAATAAACAATAAAAATTAACAGTAAACATTCCGAAAGAATAAAAGACAGTTCCGAAAGAATAAAAGACATTTCATATTATGTGTATATATATACAGTGTTGTAAGGATGTGCAAATATTTACAAAGGTGGTACAAAAGGGAAAATAAATAAGCATAAATATGGGTTGTATTTACAATGGTGTTTGTTCTTCACTGGTTGCCCTTTTCTCGTGGCAACAGGTCACACATCCTGCTGCTGTGATGTCACAATGGTGTTTGTTCTTCACTGGTTGCCCTTTTCTCGTGGCAACAGGTCACACATCCTGCTGCTGTGATGTCACAATGGTGTTTGTTCTTCACTGGTTGCCCTTTTCTCGTGGTAACAGATCACACATCGTGCTGCTGTGATGTCACAATGGTATTTGTTCTTCACTGGCTGCCCTTTTCTCGTGGCAACAGATCACACATCGTGCTGCTGTGATGTCACAATGGTGTTTGTTCTTCACTGGTTGCCCTTTTCTTGTGGCAACAGGTCACACATCCTGCTGCTGTATTTGTATTTATTATGGATCCCCATTAGCTGGGGCCAAGGCAGCAACTACTCTTCCTGGGGTTTATTATGGATCCCCATTAGCTGGGGCCAAGGCAGCAACTACTCTTCCTGGGGTTTATTATGGATCCCCATTAGCTGGTGTCAAGGCAGCAACTACTCTTCCTGGTGTTTATTATGGATCCCCATTAGCTGGGGCCAAGGCAGCAACTACTCTTCCTGGGGTTTATTATGGATCCCCATTAGCTGGTGTCAAGACAGCAACTACTCTTCCTGGGGTTTATTATGGATCCCCATTAGCTGGGGCCAAGGCAGCAACTACTCTTCCTGGGGTTTATTATGGATCCCCATTAGCTGGGGCCAAGGCAGCAACTACTCTTCCTGGGGTTTATTATGGATCCCCATTAGCTGGGGTCAAGGCAGCAACTACTCTTCCTGGGGTTTATTATGGATCCCCATTAGCTGGGGCCAAGGCAGCAACTACTCTTCCTGGGGTTTATTATGGATCCCCATTAGCTGGGGCCAAGGCAGCAACTACTCTTCCTGGGGTTTATTATGGATCCCCATTAGCTGGGGCCAAGGCAGCAACTACTCTTCCTGGGGTTTATTATGGATCCCCATTAGCTGGGGCCAAGGCAGCAACTACTCTTCCTGGGGTTTATTATGGATCCCCATTAGCTGGGGCCAAGGCAGCAACTACTCTTCCTGGGGTTTATTATGGATCCCCATTAGCTGGGGCCAAGGCAGCAACTACTCTTCCTGGGGTTTATTATGGATCCCCATTAGCTGGGGCCAAGGCAGCAACTACTCTTCCTGGGGTTTATTATGGATCCCCATTAGCTGGGGCCAAGGCAGCAACTACTCTTCCTGGGGTTTATTATGGATCCCCATTAGCTGGGGCCAAGACAGCAACTACTCTTCCTGGGGTTTATTATGGATCCCCATTAGCTGGGGCCAAGGCAGCAACTACTCTTCCTGGGGTTTATTATGGATCCCCATTAGCTGGGGCCAAGGCAGCAACTACTCTTCCTGGGGTTTATTATGGATCCCCATTAGCTGGGGCCAAGGCAGCAACTACTCTTCCTGGGGTTTATTATGGATCCCCATTAGCTGGGGCCAAGGCAGCAACTACTCTTCCTGGGGTTTATTATGGATCCCCATTAGCTGGGGCCAAGGCAGCAACTACTCTTCCTGGGGTTTATTATGGATCCCCATTAGCTGGGGCCAAGGCAGCAACTACTCTTCCTGGGGTTTATTATGGATCCCCATTAGCTGGGGCCAAGGCAGCAACTACTCTTCCTGGGGTTTATTATGGATCCCCATTAGCTGGGGCCAAGGCAGCAACTACTCTTCCTGGGGTTTATTATGGATCCCCATTAGCTGGGGCCAAGGCAGCAACTACTCTTCCTGGGGTTTATTATGGATCCCCATTAGCTGGGGCCAAGGCAGCAACTACTCTTCCTGGGGTTTATTATGGATCCCCATTAGCTGGGGCCAAGGCAGCAACTACTCTTCCTGGGGTTTATTATGGATCCCCATTAGCTGGTGTCAAGACAGCAACTACTCTTCCTGGGGTTTATTATGGATCCCCATTAGCTGGGGCCAAGGCAGCAACTACTCTTCCTGGGGTTTATTATGGATCCCCATTAGCTGGGGCCAAGGCAGCAACTACTCTTCCTGGGGTTTATTATGGATCCCCATTAGCTGGGGTCAAGGCAGCAACTACTCTTCCTGGGGTTTATTATGGATCCCCATTAGCTGGGGCCAAGGCAGCAACTACTCTTCCTGGGGTTTATTATGGATCCCCATTAGCTGGGGCCAAGGCAGCAACTACTCTTCCTGGGGTTTATTATGGATCCCCATTAGCTGGGGCCAAGGCAGCAACTACTCTTCCTGGGGTTTATTATGGATCCCCATTAGCTGGGGCCAAGGCAGCAACTACTCTTCCTGGGGTTTATTATGGATCCCCATTAGCTGGGGCCAAGGCAGCAACTACTCTTCCTGGGGTTTATTATGGATCCCCATTAGCTGGGGCCAAGACAGCAACTACTCTTCCTGGGGTTTATTATGGATCCCCATTAGCTGGGGCCAAGGCAGCAACTACTCTTCCTGGGGTTTATTATGGATCCCCATTAGCTGGGGCCAAGGCAGCAACTACTCTTCCTGGGGTTTATTATGGATCCCCATTAGCTGGGGCCAAGGCAGCAACTACTCTTCCTGGGGTTTATTATGGATCCCCATTAGCTGGGGCCAAGGCAGCAACTACTCTTCCTGGGGTTTATTATGGATCCCCATTAGCTGGGGCCAAGGCAGCAACTACTCTTCCTGGGGTTTATTATGGATCCCCATTAGCTGGGGCCAAGGCAGCAACTACTCTTCCTGGGGTTTATTATGGATCCCCATTAGCTGGGGCCAAGGCAGCAACTACTCTTCCTGGGGTTTATTATGGATCCCCATTAGCTGGGGCCAAGGCAGCAACTACTCTTCCTGGGGTTTATTATGGATCCCCATTAGCTGGGGCCAAGGCAGCAACTACTCTTCCTGGGGTTTATTATGGATCCCCATTAGCTGGGGCCAAGGCAGCAACTACTCTTCCTGGGGTTTATTATGGATCCCCATTAGCTGGGGCCAAGGCAGCAACTACTCTTCCTGGGGTTTATTATGGATCCCCATTAGCTGGGGCCAAGGCAGCAACTACTCTTCCTGGGGTTTATTATGGATCCCCATTAGCTGGGGCCAAGGCAGCAACTACTCTTCCTGGGGTTTATTATGGATCCCCATTAGCTGGGGCCAAGGCAGCAACTACTCTTCCTGGGGTTTATTATGGATCCCCATTAGCTGGGGCCAAGGCAGCAACTACTCTTCCTGGGGTTTATTATGGATCCCCATTAGCTGGGGCCAAGGCAGCAACTACTCTTCCTGGGGTTTATTATGGATCCCCATTAGCTGGGGCCAAGGCAGCAACTACTCTTCCTGGGGTTTATTATGGATCCCCATTAGCTGGGGCCAAGGCAGCAACTACTCTTCCTGGGGTTTATTATGGATCCCCATTAGCTGGGGCCAAGGCAGCAACTACTCTTCCTGGGGTTTATTACGGATCCCCATTAGCTGGGGCCAAGGCAGCAACTACTCTTCCTGGGGTTTATTACGGATCCCCATTAGCTGGGGCCAAGGCAGCAACTACTCTTCCTGGGGTTTATTACGGATCCCCATTAGCTGGGGCCAAGGCAGCAACTACTCTTCCTGGGGTTTATTACGGATCCCCATTAGCTGGGGCCAAGGCAGCAACTACTCTTCCTGGGGTTTATTACGGATCCCCATTAGCTGGGGCCAAGGCAGCAACTACTCTTCCTGGGGTTTATTATGGATCCCCATTAGCTGGGGCCAAGGCAGCAACTACTCTTCCTGGGGTTTATTATGGATCCCCATTAGCTGGGGCCAAGGCAGCAACTACTCTTCCTGGGGTTTATTATGGATCCCCATTAGCTGGTGTCAAGGCAGCAACTACTCTTCCTGGGGTTTATTATGGATCCCCATTAGCTGGGGCCAAGGCAGCAACTACTCTTCCTGGGGTTTATTATGGATCCCCATTAGCTGGGGCCAAGGCAGCAACTACTCTTCCTGGGGTTTATTATGGATCCCCATTAGCTGGGGCCAAGGCAGCAACTACTCTTCCTGGGGTTTATTATGGATCCCCATTAGCTGGGGCCAAGGCAGCAACTACTCTTCCTGGGGTTTATTATGGATCCCCATTAGCTGGGGCCAAGGCAGCAACTACTCTTCCTGGGGTTTATTATGGATCCCCATTAGCTGGGGCCAAGGCAGCAACTACTCTTCCTGGGGTTTATTATGGATCCCCATTAGCTGGGGCCAAGGCAGCAACTACTCTTCCTGGGGTTTATTATGGATCCCCATTAGCTGGGGCCAAGGCAGCAACTACTCTTCCTGGGGTTTATTACGGATCCCCATTAGCTGGGGCCAAGGCAGCAACTACTCTTCCTGGGGTTTATTATGGATCCCCATTAGCTGGTGTCAAGGCAGCAACTACTCTTCCTGGGGTTTATTATGGATCCCCATTAGCTGGGGCCAAGGCAGCAACTACTCTTCCTGGGGTTTATTATGGATCCCCATTAGCTGGGGCCAAGGAAGCAACTACTCTTCCTGGGGTTTATTATGGATCCCCATTAGCTGGGGCCAAGGCAGCAACTACTCTTCCTGGTGTTTATTATGGATCCCCATTAGCTGGGGCCAAGGCAGCAACTACTCTTCCTGGGGTTTATTACGGATCCCCATTAGCTGGGGCCAAGGCAGCAACTACTCTTCCTGGGGTTTATTATGGATCCCCATTAGCTGGGGCCAAGGCAGCAACTACTCTTCCTGGGGTTTATTATGGATCCCCATTAGCTGGGGCCAAGGCAGCAACTACTCTTCCTGGGGTTTATTATGGATCCCCATTAGCTGGGGCCAAGGCAGCAACTACTCTTCCTGGGGTTTATTATGGATCCCCATTAGCTGGGGCCAAGGCAGCAACTACTCTTCCTGGGGTTTATTATGGATCCCCATTAGCTGGGGCCAAGGCAGCAACTACTCTTCCTGGGGTCTATTATGGATCCCCATTAGCTGGGGCCAAGGCAGCAACTACTCTTCCTGGGGTTTATTATGGATCCCCATTAGCTGGTGTCAAGGCAGCAACTACTCTTCCTGGGGTTTATTATGGATCCCCATTAGCTGGGGCCAAGGCAGCAACTACTCTTCCTGGGGTTTATTATGGATCCCCATTAGCTGGGGCCAAGGCAGCAACTACTCTTCCTGGGGTTTATTATGGATCCCCATTAGCTGGGGCCAAGGCAGCAACTACTCTTCCTGGGGTTTATTATGGATCCCCATTAGCTGGGGCCAAGGCAGCAACTACTCTTCCTGGGGTTTATTATGGATCCCCATTAGCTGGGGCCAAGGCAGCAACTACTCTTCCTGGGGTTTATTATGGATCCCCATTAGCTGGGGCCAAGGCAGCAACTACTCTTCCTGGGGTTTATTACGGATCCCCATTAGCTGGGGCCAAGGCAGCAACTACTCTTCCTGGTGTTTATTATGGATCCCCATTAGCTGGGGCCAAGGCAGCAACTACTCTTCCTGGGGTTTATTATGGATCCCCATTAGCTGGTGTCAAGGCAGCAACTACTCTTCCTGGGGTTTATTATGGATCCCCATTAGCTGGGGCCAAGGCAGCAACTACTCTTCCTGGGGTTTATTATGGATCCCCATTAGCTGGGGCCAAGGCAGCAACTACTCTTCCTGGGGTTTATTATGGATCCCCATTAGCTGGGGCCAAGGCAGCAACTACTCTTCCTGGGGTTTATTATGGATCCCCATTAGCTGGGGCCAAGGCAGCAACTACTCTTCCTGGGGTTTATTACGGATCCCCATTAGCTGGGGCCAAGGCAGCAACTACTCTTCCTGGGGTTTATTATGGATCCCCATTAGCTGGTGTCAAGGCAGCAACTACTCTTCCTGGGGTTTATTATGGATCCCCATTAGCTGGGGCCAAGGCAGCAACTACTCTTCCTGGGGTTTATTATGGATCCCCATTAGCTGGGGCCAAGGCAGCAACTACTCTTCCTGGGGTTTATTATGGATCCCCATTAGCTGGGGCCAAGGCAGCAACTACTCTTCCTGGTGTTTATTATGGATCCCCATTAGCTGGGGCCAAGGCAGCAACTACTCTTCCTGGGGTTTATTACGGATCCCCATTAGCTGGGGCCAAGGCAGCAACTACTCTTCCTGGGGTTTATTATGGATCCCCATTAGCTGGGGCCAAGGCAGCAACTACTCTTCCTGGGGTTTATTATGGATCCCCATTAGCTGGGGCCAAGGCAGCAACTACTCTTCCTGGGGTTTATTATGGATCCCCATTAGCTGGGGCCAAGGCAGCAACTACTCTTCCTGGGGTTTATTATGGATCCCCATTAGCTGGGGCCAAGGCAGCAACTACTCTTCCTGGGGTTTATTATGGATCCCCATTAGCTGGGGCCAAGGCAGCAACTACTCTTCCTGGGGTCTATTATGGATCCCCATTAGCTGGGGCCAAGGCAGCAACTACTCTTCCTGGGGTTTATTATGGATCCCCATTAGCTGGTGTCAAGGCAGCAACTACTCTTCCTGGGGTTTATTATGGATCCCCATTAGCTGGGGCCAAGGCAGCAACTACTCTTCCTGGGGTTTATTATGGATCCCCATTAGCTGGGGCCAAGGCAGCAACTACTCTTCCTGGGGTTTATTATGGATCCCCATTAGCTGGGGCCAAGGCAGCAACTACTCTTCCTGGGGTTTATTATGGATCCCCATTAGCTGGGGCCAAGGCAGCAACTACTCTTCCTGGGGTTTATTATGGATCCCCATTAGCTGGGGCCAAGGCAGCAACTACTCTTCCTGGGGTTTATTATGGATCCCCATTAGCTGGGGCCAAGGCAGCAACTACTCTTCCTGGGGTTTATTACGGATCCCCATTAGCTGGGGCCAAGGCAGCAACTACTCTTCCTGGTGTTTATTATGGATCCCCATTAGCTGGGGCCAAGGCAGCAACTACTCTTCCTGGGGTTTATTATGGATCCCCATTAGCTGGTGTCAAGGCAGCAACTACTCTTCCTGGGGTTTATTATGGATCCCCATTAGCTGGGGCCAAGGCAGCAACTACTCTTCCTGGGGTTTATTATGGATCCCCATTAGCTGGTGTCAAGGCAGCAACTACTCTTCCTGGGGTTTATTATGGATCCCCATTAGCTGGGGCCAAGGCAGCAACTACTCTTCCTGGGGTTTATTATGGATCCCCATTAGCTGGTGTCAAGGCAGCAACTACTCTTCCTGGGGTTTATTATGGATCCCCATTAGCTGGGGCCAAGGCAGCAACTACTCTTCATGGGGTTTATTATGGATCCCCATTAGCTGGGGCCAAGGCAGCAACTACTCTTCCTGGGGTTTATTATGGATCCCCATTAGCTGGGGCCAAGGCAGCAACTACTCTTCCTGGGGTTTATTATGGATCCCCATTAGCTGGTGTCAAGGCAGCAACTACTCTTCCTGGGGTTTATTATGGATCCCCATTAGCTGGGGCCAAGGCAGCAACTACTCTTCCTGGGGTTTATTATGGATCCCCATTAGCTGGGGCCAAGGCAGCAACTACTCTTCCTGGGGTTTATTATGGATCCCCATTAGCTGGGGCCAAGGCAGCAACTACTCTTCCTGGGGTTTATTATGGATCCCCATTAGCTGGGGCCAAGGCAGCAACTACTCTTCCTGGGGTTTATTATGGATCCCCATTAGCTGGGGTCAAGGCAGCAACTACTCTTCCTGGGGTTTATTATGGATCCCCATTAGCTGGGGCCAAGGCAGCAACTACTCTTCCTGGGGTTTATTATGGATCCCCATTAGCTGGGGTCAAGGCAGCAACTACTCTTCCTGGGGTTTATTATGGATCCCCATTAGCTGGGGTCAAGGCAGCAACTACTCTTCCTGGGGTTTATTATGGATCCCCATTAGCTGGGGCCAAGGCAGCAACTACTCTTCCTGGGGTTTATTATGGATCCCCATTAGCTGGGGTCAAGGCAGCAACTACTCTTCCTGGGGTTTATTATGGATCCCCATTAGCTGGGGCCAAGGCAGCAACTACTCTTCCTGGGGTTTATTATGGATCCCCATTAGCTGGGGTCAAGGCAGCAACTACTCTTCCTGGGGTTTATTATGGATCCCCATTAGCTGGGGCCAAGGCAGCAACTACTCTTCCTGGGGTTTATTATGGATCCCCATTAGCTGGGGCCAAGGCAGCAACTACTCTTCCTGGGGTCTATTATGGATCCCCATTAGCTGGGGCCAAGGCAGCAACTACTCTTCCTGGGGTTTATTAAGGATCCCCATTAGCTGGGGTCAAAGCAGCAACTACTCTTCCTGGGGTTTATTATGGATCCCCATTAGCTGGTGTCAAGGCAGCAACTACTCTTCCTGGGGTCTATTATGGATCCCCATTAGCTGGGGCCAAGGCAGCAACTACTCTTCCTGGGGTTTATTATGGATCCCCATTAGCTGGTGTCAAGACAGCAACTACTCTTCCTGGGGTTTATTATGGATCCCCATTAGCTGGTGTCAAGACAGCAACTACTCTTCCTGGGGTTTATTATGGATCCCCATTAGCTGGTGTCAAGGCAGCAACTACTCTTCCTGGGGTTTATTATGGATACCCATTAGCTGGTGTCAAGGCAGCAACTACTCTTCCTGGGGTTTATTATGGATCTCCATTAGCTGGTGTCAAGGCAGCAACTACTCTTCATGGGGTTTATTATGGATCCCCATTAGCTGGGGTCAAGGCAGCAACTACTCTTCCTGGGGTTTATTATGGAACCCCATTAGCTGGGGCCAAGGCAGCAACTACTCTTCCTGGGGTTTATTATGGATCCCCATTAGCTGGGGCCAAGGCAGCAACTACTCTTCCTGGGGTTTATTATGGATCCCCATTAGCTGGGGCCAAGGCAGCAACTACTCTTCCTGGGGTTTATTACGGATCCCCATTAGCTGGGGCCAAGGCAGCAACTACTCTTCCTGGGGTTTATTACGGATCCCCATTAGCTGGGGCCAAGGCAGCAACTACTCTTCCTGGGGTTTATTACGGATCCCCATTAGCTGGGGCCAAGGCAGCAACTACTCTTCCTGGGGTTTATTACGGATCCCCATTAGCTGGGGCCAAGGCAGCAACTACTCTTCCTGGGGTTTATTACGGATCCCCATTAGCTGGGGCCAAGGCAGCAACTACTCTTCCTGGGGTTTATTACGGATCCCCATTAGCTGGGGCCAAGGCAGCAACTACTCTTCCTGGGGTTTATTACGGATACCCATTAGCTGGTGTCAAGGCAGCAACTACTCTTCCTGGGGTTTATTATGGATCCCCATTAGCTGGTGTCAAGGCAGCAACTACTCTTCCTGGGGTTTATTACGGATCCCCATTAGCTGGGGCCAAACCAGCAACTACTCTTCCTGGGGTTTATTACGGATCCCCATTAGCTGGGGCCAAGGCAGCAACTACTCTTCCTGGGGTTTATTACGGATCCCCATTAGCTGGGGCCAAGGCAGCAACTACTCTTCCTGGGGTTTATTACGGATCCCCATTAGCTGGGGCCAAGGCAGCAACTACTCTTCCTGGGGTTTATTACGGATCCCCATTAGCTGGGGCCAAGGCAGCAACTACTCTTCCTGGGGTTTATTACGGATCCCCATTAGCTGGGGCCAAGGCAGCAACTACTCTTCCTGGGGTTTATTACGGATACCCATTAGCTGGTGTCAAGGCAGCAACTACTCTTCCTGGGGTTTATTATGGATCCCCATTAGCTGGTGTCAAGGCAGCAACTACTCTTCCTGGGGTTTATTACGGATCCCCATTAGCTGGGGCCAAACCAGCAACTACTCTTCCTGGGGTTTATTACGGATCCCCATTAGCTGGGGCCAAGGCAGCAACTACTCTTCCTGGGGTTTATTACGGATCCCCATTAGCTGGGGCCAAGGCAGCAACTACTCTTCCTGGGGTTTATTACGGATCCCCATTAGCTGGGGCCAAGGCAGCAACTACTCTTCCTGGGGTTTATTACGGATCCCCATTAGCTGGGGCCAAGGCAGCAACTACTCTTCCTGGGGTTTATTACGGATCCCCATTAGCTGGGGCCAAGGCAGCAACTACTCTTCCTGGGGTTTATTACGGATACCCATTAGCTGGTGTCAAGGCAGCAACTACTCTTCCTGGGGTTTATTATGGATCCCCATTAGCTGGTGTCAAGGCAGCAACTACTCTTCCTGGGGTTTATTACGGATCCCCATTAGCTGGGGCCAAACCAGCAACTACTCTTCCTGGGGTTTATTATGGATCCCCATTAGCTGGGGCCAAGGCAGCAACTACTCTTCCTGGGGTTTATTATGGATACCCATTAGCTGGGGCCAAGGCAGCAACTACTCTTCCTGGGGTTTATTACACATCCCCATTAGCTGGGGCCAAACCAGCAACTACTCTTCCTGGGGTTTATTAAGGATCCCCATTAGCTGGGGTCAAGGCAGCAACTACTCTTCCTGGGGTTTATTACGGATACCCATTAGCTGGTGTCAAGGCAGCAACTACTCTTCATGGGGTCTATTATGGATCCCCATTAGCTGGGGCCAAGGCAGCAACTACTCTTCATGGGGTCTATTATGGATCCCCATTAGCTGGGGCCAAGGCAGCAATTACTCTTCCTGGGGTTTATTACGGATCCCCATTAGCTGGTGTCAAGGCAGCAACTACTCTTCCTGGGGTTCATTATGGATCCCCATTAGCTGGTGCCAAAGCAGCAACTACTCTTCCTGGGGTTTATTACGGATCCCCATTAGCTGGGGCCAAGGCAGCAACTACTCTTCCTGGGGTTTATTACGGATCCCCATTAGCTGGGGCCAAGGCAGCAACTACTCTTCCTGGGGTTTATTACGGATCCCCATTAGCTGGGGCCAAGGCAGCAACTACTCTTCCTGGGGTTTATTACGGATACCCATTAGCTGGTGTCAAGGCAGCAACTACTCTTCCTGGGGTTTATTATGGATCCCCATTAGCTGGTGTCAAGGCAGCAACTACTCTTCCTGGGGTTTATTACGGATCCCCATTAGCTGGGGCCAAACCAGCAACTACTCTTCCTGGGGTTTATTATGGATCCCCATTAGCTGGGGCCAAGGCAGCAACTACTCTTCCTGGGGTTTATTATGGATACCCATTAGCTGGGGCCAAGGCAGCAACTACTCTTCCTGGGGTTTATTACACATCCCCATTAGCTGGGGCCAAACCAGCAACTACTCTTCCTGGGGTTTATTAAGGATCCCCATTAGCTGGGGTCAAGGCAGCAACTACTCTTCCTGGGGTTTATTACGGATACCCATTAGCTGGTGTCAAGGCAGCAACTACTCTTCATGGGGTCTATTATGGATCCCCATTAGCTGGGGCCAAGGCAGCAACTACTCTTCATGGGGTCTATTATGGATCCCCATTAGCTGGGGCCAAGGCAGCAATTACTCTTCCTGGGGTTTATTACGGATCCCCATTAGCTGGTGTCAAGGCAGCAACTACTCTTCCTGGGGTTCATTATGGATCCCCATTAGCTGGTGCCAAAGCAGCAACTACTCTTCCTGGGGTTTATTATGGATCCCCATTAGCTGGTGCCAAAGCAGCAACTACTCTTCCTGGGGTCCAGCAAAATTAAGGCAATTTATACAATCTTAATTTTATTTTAACATTACAATACATTCACAGATTTCACAACACACTGTGTGCCCTCAGGCCCCTACTCCACCACTACCACATATCTACCCGACTAAATCCATGTGTGTGTGTGTGTATAGTGTGTATGTTATCGTGTGTGTGTGTACACGTGTCTGTGTCAATGTTTGTGTTGATTCCCAGTCCCCGCTGTTCCATAAGGTGTTTTTTCATCTGTTTTTTAAATCTGATCCTACTGCTTGCATCAGTTACTTGATGTGGAATAGAGTTCCATGTAGTCATGGATCTATGTCATACTGTGCGCCTCCCATAGTCTGTTCTGGACTTGGGGACCGTGAAGAGACATCTGGTGGCATGTCTTGTGGGGTAGTCAGGGTGTCCGAGCTGTGTGCCAGTAGTTTAGACAGACACCTCGGTACCCCCACTTTCAGCCAGGAGAGATTGACATGCATATTATTAATGTTAGCTTGTTGTGTACATCCAAGAGGCAGCTGTGCTGCCCTGTTCTTTTTTTTCTTCTTGTTTTATACTTGTTTTTTATTGACGAACACAAAGAAAGTACAAATAAAATAGCAACAAAAAAGATCTGTCAGTTCCAGTGCACGTCATACCTTCATCACGTTAGGTACATTGACATCTTTGAATTAGACCTTTTTCAAGTACGAAGAACCAATTTTTCCCAGTGTTCCTGACCTCTCTCCTCTTGAGTTCTTAAAGCAAAGGTCATACGCTCCATGTGGTGTATTTCTTCTACAATGTCTATCCATTGTGTCACTGTGGGAGGGTCTTTTTGTAGCCATTTCCTAGTGATAGCCTTTTTACTGGCTGCCAGTAGGACCTTCAAGAGGTACTTTTCTCTATTCTGTAAGTTATCAGGTATTTCAGCCATGTACAAATAAATGAAGGTTTGTTCTATGTCAAATCCAATAATTTTTCCAACGTTAGATCTTATTTCTCCCCAGTAAGTTTTGATTGCTGGGCAAGTTCAAAAGATATGAGAGTGATCCACCCTCAATAGACAGCATTCTCTCCAACAAGGGTGTAGTGAGCCAGTCTGTTTTGATTTCAGTTTAGGTTATGATGAAACGTATAACATTCTTCCAACAGAATTCTCTCCATGACCTTGAGTTGGTGGAGCTTCTTGGTTATCTTCACGAACCCTGGCTAACAAGTTGAATCAGCAATACAAAATTGTGTTTAATTATTTATTTACTAAATACCTAACTAATCACACAGAATTACACATACACATAATTAATCATAACTTGATTACAAATTACGTCATAAAGGAAAACGTCCCTAGCAGGCGGAACAGATATGACAGCTTGTTACACAAAAGAAAAGGGCTGGGTTTGAGTGAAAGAGCGGGAAGACTGAGTAACAAAGAAAGAAGCTGTGCTATCATAAATACAGTATCTTATGCATTCTAAATTACCGCCCATTTGGAAAAGGAAAATGCAATAAATATTTACTCTGAGCTTCAGTAGGTTGGTGGTAGATGGAAGGCTGTGTTGCCAAACCGAGTCCTTTGTCCTTTGAAGAATGTTTCTGGTGGTCAATTGAATATGTTGTAGTAAAGTTGTTGTGTGATAGACGGGATACTCTGTCTGTTCCTTCCTAACGCTCGTTTGCAGCTGCTGTTGCTAACTCAACAGCTAGGAGGTATCACTTCTATAGTGAATAAGAGTTCAAATTACATACCATTCGCAACCAAAGATGTTGGTTTCATTCTGTAGTTATTATCTGAACCATTCTGACATCGGACCGTCGTCTTCACATCCTCGGAACAGGAGGTTATATTGTCGTCAAGGCTTTATATAGGAAGGGAGAGGAGGGTGTGTCTGAAAGGTTTTATAGCCCATGTCCCTTCACAGGGGTGGGCCACTGATTGAGCAGAGCCCTACCTTATGAAAACCCAAATCTCACATTTTAGAAGCTAAAATCACATTTCATCCCATCACGAATAATTTCATATTCAAATTTTTTATTTGAACAACAATTCCATGTGAATCCGATAACTCTGATGTGTAGACTTTAAACTGTAGAGTTTGTCATCTTATCATTGATGAGAATGTCTCAGATGACAACCGAACTGACATTATATTCATTAAGTACCACCACATATGTTCAATTGGTCGGATTACCAGAATATAGTTCATTTCCCCCCACCTTCTGATGTTCCCAGAATCTCTGTTAACCAAGGGGTTTACAAATGTAACATCAGTAGGGTAGAGAGAGGAAAAAGGGGGGGAAGAGGTATTTATGACTGTCATAAACCTACCCCCAGGCCAACGTCATGATACCATGCTCGTAATTTGGTTACCTTTGAGCCTGCTTAATAATCTCGTTGTTTCAGGAATCTGAACTTTTTCTCTACTTCTTCTCTATAAATCTGGTCAATTTCCTGTTTTACCTTTTGAATCGCTCGTAATATAATAGGGTCTTTGTATTGACTATGAGATCGTTCTAAGTTTGTTAGTGTTTCCTGTAATTTCAGCAGTTTCTGGGCTTTAATCTTTTTTTGTTGCTCCTCATTACACACCACAGACCAGCAAATATTCTTTACATCATCAACATATGAATCACTACAGAGGTTCTTGTATGACCCCTTATACACTTATATTAGTCCCTGCCTTTGGAACTTTGGAACTTTTTCCTAGATATGGCTACTATATTGTGATCAATACATCCTATGGATCTGGATACTGCTTTAAAACAAATATCTGCAGCGTCAGTAAAGATGTGATCAATAGGTTCTGGAGCAACGAACTGCCCTTGCTGTCTCTGCCTGGCCGGTTCCCCTCTTTCCACTGGGATTCTCTGCCTCTAACCCTATTACAGGGGCTGAGTCACTGGCTTGCTGGTGCTACTATACTGTACTGCTGTCTCTGCCTGGCCGGTTCCCCTCTTTCCACTGGGATTCTCTGCCTCTAACCCTATTACAGGGGCTGAGTCACTGGCTTGCTGGTGCTACTATACTGTACTGCTGTCTCTGCCTGGCCGGTTCCCCTCTTTCCACTGGGATTCTCTGCCTCTAACCCTATTACAGGGGCTGAGTCACTGGCGTGCTGGTGCTACTATACTGTACTGCTGTCTCTGCCTGGCCGGTTCCCCTCTTTCCACTGGGATTCTCTGCCTCTAACCCTATTACAGGGGCTGAGTCACTGGCTTGCTGGTGCTACTATACTGTACTGCTGTCTCTGCCTGGCCGGTTCCCCTCTTTCCACTGGGATTCTCTGCCTCTAACCCTATTACAGGGGCTGAGTCACTGGCTTGCTGGTGCTACTATACTGTACTGCTGTCTCTGCCTGGCCGGTTCCCCTCTTTCCACTGGGATTCTCTGCCTCTAACCCTATTACAGGGGCTGAGTCACTGGTTTGCTGGTGCTACTATACTGTACTGCTGTCTCTGCCTGGCCGGTTCCCCTCTTTCCACTGGGATTCTCTGCCTCTAACCCTATTACAGGGGCTGAGTCACTGGCTTACTGGTGCTCTTTCATGCCGTCCCTAGGAGTGGGTTGAGTCACTGATGTGATCTTCCTGTCTGGGTTGGTGCCCCCCCCCTTGGGTTGTGCCATGGCGGAGATCTTTGTGGGCTATACTGCCTTGTCTCAGGATGGTAAGTTGGTGGTTGAAGATATCCCTCTAGTGGTGTGGGGGCTGTGCTTTGGCAAAGTGGGTGGGGTTATATCCTTCCTGTTTGACCCTGTCCAGGGGTATCATCGGATGGGGCCACAGTGGGGTGCGTGACTCCTGACCCCTCCTGTCTCAGCCTCCAGTATTTATGCTGCAGTAGTTTATGTGTCGGGGGGCTAGGGTCAGTTTGTTATATCTGGAGTACTTCTCCTGTCTTATCCGGGGTCCTGTGTGAATTTAAGTATGCTCTCTCTAATTCTCTCTTTCTTTCTCTCTCTCGGAGGACCTGAGCCCTAGGACCATGCCTCAGGACTACCTGGCATGATGACTCCTTGCTGTCCCCAGTCCACCTGGCCGTGCTGCTGCTCCAGTTTCAACTGTTCTGCCTGTGATTATTATTATTTGACCATGCTGGTCATTTATGAATATTTGAACATCTTGGCCATGTTCTGTTATAATGTCCACCCGGCACAGCCAGAAGAGGACTGGCCACCCCTCATAGCCTGGTTCTTCTCTAGGTTTCTTCCTAGGTTTTGGCCTTTCTAGAGAGTTTTTCCTAGCCACCGTACTTCTACACCTGCATTGCTTGCTGTTTGGGGTTTAAGGCTGGGTTTCTGTACAGCACTTTGAGATATCAGCTGATGTACGAAGGGCTATATAAATACATTTGATTTGATTTGATGATCAATACATGTTGATGATTTGTTTCCTGTGCTGTTTGTAACTACCCTGGTAGGTTGACTGACAACCTGATCCAGGTTGCAGGCATTGGTTACAGTTTGAAGTTTTTTCCTGAGTGGGCAGCTTGATGAGAGCCAGTCAATATTTAAATCACCCAGAAAATATACTTCTCTGTTGATATCACATACATTACCAAGTATTTCACACATATTATCCAGATACTGACTGTGTGCACTTGGTAGTCTATAGCAGCTTCCCACAATAATGGGTTTAGGCGTGGCAGATTAACCTGTAGCCATATTACTTCAACAGTATTTAACATTAGATCATCTCTAAGCTTTACAGGAATGTGGTTCTGAATATAGACCGCAACACCACCTCCATTGGCATTTCTGTATTTTCAGTAGATAGTAGATAGTAAAGTATTCATCTAAGTGAGTTTCAGAGAGAGTCAGAATATGAATGTCATCTGTTACAAGCAAGTTATTGACTTCATGCACCTTGTTTCTCCGGCGACATATGTTAATATGGGCAATTTTTAGCACTTTTCTGGGTTGCTTGTTTGTTTTTAATGCTTTACTCATGTTATTTACATAGGAGGTGAGCTGCATAAAGTGGTCTTCCTACTATTGCACACCGCCTCAGTGCTAACAGTATAACTCTGGTTTATAGGCTCATGATTACTGCTTACAATAGCTTTAGGATAAACAGATGTATTCGGTACACTTAGGGGTATTTAAATTAAATTACTTGCCAATGCCCCTAAGATCATATACATTTGATGCAGCATTTGATGCAGCATTTGTCACAATGGTAGGGATTAACTGAGCTGGTCTTGGATCATTTACCAGTCATTGTTCAACGCAGTCTTGAAATGCTTGGACAGAGTCCAGGAGCCAAGATGATTTGGATAGACTCCGTCATTCCTGTAGAGTATCTTCTGTTTCCAGAAGGTGTCAAAGTTATCAATAAAAGTGACTCCGTTAGAGCTACAGTAGTCTTTTAGCCAGATGTGTAATGCCAGCAGTCTTCTGAATCTTTCACACCAGCGGCCCAACGATGGTACTGGACCTAAAGTTATTGGCCGTTTTTGGAGTCTTTTAATGCTAAAATCAGTTCTTTAAAATCCATTTTCAAATGTTCCGAGCTAGCCCTCCTGATGTCGTTTGACCCCACATGGACTACGACAGTGTCAGCTCCCGGCATCTGTGGTAGAACAGTCGGAAGCAGCCTTGTTATGTCCTGTACTCATGCTCCTGGGTAGCACAGGGTTTTTGCCTTGGGGACCGAGATGTTTCTCACCACAGAGCTGCCTATGATGACAGCTGGTGATGTTGAATGGGCCGGTCACTCAGGCAGCCTCATGGTCTGATGAGGCTGGGAGCTCCGAGGTTCTGAACCAGAGGTAGAAGCCACCGGAGAGAGAGACAGAACTGAGGACGAAGACGCAGGTACCTCCGTATCCGATCTTGATTGGGAAGCCACCAAGGACGAAGGCATCGGAACATCTGGATCCAGGGCGGCAAAGCTGTTTCTGGTCTGTGTCAGTTCCGGGCTCAACATCTCCATGGAGACCCTCGTTGCCAGAGGACGCCTTCTTCGACTTCCACGGCAAGTGACGTACCTCCATGGCTGGTTGGTTGGGTCGAGAACAGCTCCATTCTCCAGGGAAGGGGGAGACGCCTTCGGGGATGGAACCCTGCCTAGCACCGGCCAGTCGGCTGTGGAGAGCCGGCATGGTGGCGAAACTACCACCAGATCAGAGCGGAGTCCGGCTACTGGGGTGGAAGAAAAATTAAAAGTAGTTGGGCGTGGGTTCTCCAGTAGCTTATGTAGGTTTGCTACTTGCTTGCTAAGAGTAGCTACTTCCCTCCTGTAGTCCTCCGCAAGCAGTTGCTACAGTGAAAGTCATCGCGGTCCACATTGTCCCGGAACAAAGCAAAGTAACACAGCTCCTGCAATGCTGGAAATGTTCAATAGCGGCCTCCATTTGAGACCGCCGAGCCAGCTAGGCTAGCTGGGCTTTCACGTCTCTCCCCTGGTACGGAATCTGGCAGGATCCTGGAACAGATAGCAGGGCTAGCTGGGCTTTCACGTCTCTCCCCCTGTACAGAATCTGGCAGGATCCTGGAACAGATAGCAGGGCTAGCTGGGCTTTCACGTCTCTCCCCTGGTATGGAATCTGGCAGGATCCTGGAACAGATAGCAGGGCTAGCTGGGCTTTCACGTCTCTCCCCTGGTATGGAATCTGGCAGGATCCCGGAACAGATAGCAGGGCTAGCTGGGCTTTCACGTCTCTCCCCCGGTACGGTATCTGGCAGGATCCCGGAACAGATAGCAGGGCTAGCTGGGCTTTCACGTCTCTCCCCCTGTACGGAATCTGGCAGGATCCCGGAACAGATAGCAGGGCTAGCTGGGCTTTCACGTCTCTCCCCCTGTACGGAATCTGGCAGGATCCCGGAACAGATAGCAGGGCTAGCTGGGCTTTCACGTCTCTCCCCCTGTACGGAATCTGGCAGGATCCCGGAACAGATAGCAGGGCTAGCTGGGCTTTCACGTCTCTCCCCCTGTACGGAATGTGGCAGGATCCTGGAACAGATAGCAGGGCTAGCTGGGCTTTCACGTCTCTCCCCCGGTACGGAATCTGGCAGGATCCCGGAACAGATAGCAGGGCTAGCTGGGCTTTCACGTCTCTCCCCCGGTACGGAATCTGGCAGGATCCCGGAACAGATAGCAGGGCTAGCTGGGCTTTCACGTCTCTCCCCCTGTACGGAATCTGGCAGGATCCCGGAACAGATAGCAGGGCTAGCTGGGCTTTCACGTCTCTCCCCCTGTACGGAATCTGGCAGGATCCCGGAACAGATAGCAGGGCTAGCTGGGCTTTCACGTCTCTCCCCCTGTACGGAATGTGGCAGGATCCTGGAACAGATAGCAGGGCTAGCTGGGCTTTCACGTCTCTCCCCCGGTACGGAATCTGGCAGGATCCCGGAACAGATAGCAGGGCTAGCTGGGCTTTCACGTCTCTCCCCCTGTACGGAATCTGGCAGGATCCCGGAACAGATAGCAGGGCTAGCTGGGCTTTCACGTCTCTCCCCCTGTACGGAATCTGGCAGGATCCCGGAACAGATAGCAGGGCTAGCTGGGCTTTCACGTCTCTCCCCCTGTACGGAATCTGGCAGGATCCCGGAACAGATAGCAGGGCTAGCTGGGCTTTCACGTCTCTCCCCCTGTACGGAATGTTGCAGGATCCCGGAACAGATAGCAGGGCTAGCTGGGCTTTCACGTCTCTCCCCCTGTACGGAATGTTGCAGGATCCCGGAACAGATAGCAGGGCTAGCTGGGCTTTCACGTCTCTCCCCCTGTACGGAATCTGGCAGGATCCCGGAACAGATAGCAGGGCTAGCTGGGCTTTCACGTCTCTCCCCCTGTACGGAATGTGGCAGGATCCTGGAACAGATAGCAGGGCTAGCTGGGCTTTCACGTCTCTCCCCCGGTACGGAATCTGGCAGGATCCCGGAACAGATAGCAGGGCTAGCTGGGCTTTCACGTCTCTCCCCCTGTACGGAATCTGGCAGGATCCTGGAACAGATAGCAGGGCTAGCTGGGCTTTCACGTCTCTCCCCCTGTACGGAATCTGGCAGGATCCTGGAACAGATAGCAGGGCTAGCTGGGCTTTCACGTCTCTCCCCCTGTACGGAATCTGGCAGGATCCCGGAACAGATAGCAGGGCTAGCTGGGCTTTCACGTCTCTCCCCCTGTACGGAATGTTGCAGGATCCCGGAACAGATAGCAGGGCTAGCTGGGCTTTCACGTCTCTCCCCCTGTACGGAATCTGGCAGGATCCCGGAACAGATAGCAGGGCTAGCTGGGCTTTCACGTCTCTCCCCCTGTACGGAATGTGGCAGGATCCTGGAACAGATAGCAGGGCTAGCTGGGCTTTCACGTCTCTCCCCCGGTACGGAATCTGGCAGGATCCCGGAACAGATAGCAGGGCTAGCTGGGCTTTCACGTCTCTCCCCCTGTACGGAATCTGGCAGGATCCTGGAACAGATAGCAGGGCTAGCTGGGCTTTCACGTCTCTCCCCCTGTACGGAATCTGGCAGGATCCTGGAACAGATAGCAGGGCTAGCTGGGCTTTCACGTCTCTCCCCCTGTACGGAATCTGGCAGGATCCTGGAACAGATAGCAGGGCTAGCTGGGCTTTCACGTCTCTCCCCCTGTACGGAATCTGGCAGGATCCTGGAACAGATAGCAGGGCTAGCTGGGCTTTCACGTCTCTCCCCCTGTACGGAATCTGGCAGGATCCTGGAACAGATAGCAGGGCTAGCTGGGCTTTCACGTCTCTCCCCCTGTACGGAATCTGGCAGGATCCTGGAACAGATAGCAGGGCTCACAGTCATTTAGCCCAACAGAGACGCAGGATTCAAAATAAAATTAAGTATAGAAAAACACTGTCAGCTTTTAAACCGAGGTCTTTAGTTCAGGTTTTGGCTGTGATGGCACACTGTGGTACCCAATTTTGATAAATTCTCATATCTATTGGGTGAATACCACAGTGTGCCATCACAGCAGCAATATTTGTGACCTGTTGCCACAAGTTAAGGCCAAACAGTGAAGAACAAACACCATTGTAAATATAACCCATATTTATGTTTATTTATTTTCCCTTTTGTACTGTAATGTTTACTGTTCATTTTATTGTTAATTTCACTTCTGTTTATTATCTACTTCACCTGCTTTGGCAATGTTAACATATTTTTCCCATGCCAATAAAATCCCTTGAATTGAATTGAAAAGACAGAGAGAGACAGAGACAGAGACAGAGACAGAGACAGAGAGAGAGGAAGGAGAAAGGAGGGAGAGAGGAGAGAGAGGAGGAAGTAGAGAGAGAGGAGAGAGAGAGCGAGAAAGGAGGGAGAGAGGAGAGAGAGAGGAGAGAGAGGGGGAAGTAGAGAGAGGAGGGAGAAAGAGGAGAGTAGGAGGGAGAGGAGGAAGTAGAGAGGACAGATTTACTTTTAGCTCCAGACGCAAAGTTGTTCTTTGCTCTTCCAACCGAAACAGATAAGAAACTCCAAAACAAAGCTTAAACACTCGGGTCCTCATCTACACATTTGACCCTGTTATCTTACTCCTTCAGTTTACTTAACATTTCTTCGTGTTTACTTTTCTTTGTGGCTCCTCCTACATAATTACTTGAAATTCAATCCATAGCGCTGAAGATCCGCAGTGTAGCTCAATTGTTAAAGGTCATTTCCAATTGAGACGACATATGCAGTGTTTACCTTAAATGCAGTTTCTGCGAACAGGGGAACATTGCCTTTAAATGTAAATTGTGCAGTAGATCTCCCATCTACTGTTTGAATCCCCTTGTCTTTCTGTTATTTTTATTTAACCTTTAACCTTTATTAAACTATGCAAGTCAGTTAAGAACAAAATCTTATTAACAATGACAGCCTACACAGGCCAAACCCAGACGACGCTGGGCCAATGTAGTGACACCTCTTGCACTGAGATGCAGTGCCTTAGACCGCTGCGCCACTCGGGAGCCTGTATCTATCCTTTGCATTTTAAAAGCTGCGTGGTAAGGTTTCCGTGCTTGAAGAGATAGTGGGTTCTTTCCTTCGCTTGCTGAAAAAAATATTTGGCTAGAGGTCCCACAGCTTATTTTTGGAGATACCTCTTCATAGTGGATCCAGAACATGACCCTAAGGCTGCGTCTACACAGACAGTTCAGTTCTGATCTTTTGACCAATCAGGTCAGCTCTGAAAACAGCTGATGTGAAAAGATTTGATGTGACTGGTCAAAAGAAAAAACTATCAGAACTAGGCTGTCAGTGTAGACGCAGCCTTAGAGGCTTGAAGTGTGTTCATTACCCAGTAGACCTCCAGGCTAAACATTCATTACCCAGTAGACCGCAAGCTAAACATTCATTACCCAGTAGATCTCCAGGCTAAACATTCATTACCCAGTAGACCTCCAGGCTAAACATTCATTACTCAGTAGACCTCCAGGCTAAACATTCATTACCCAGTAGACCTCCAGGCTAAACATTCATTACCCAGTAGACCTCCAGGCTAAACATTCATTACCCAGTAGACCTCCAGGCTAAACATTCATTACCCAGTAGACCTCCAGGCTAAACATTCATTACCCAGTAGACCTCCAGGCTAAACATTCATTACCCAGTAGACCTCCAGGCTAAACATTCATTACCCAGTAGACCTCCAGGCTAAACATTCATTACCCAGTAGACCTCCAGGCTAAACATTCATTACCCAGTAGACCTCCAGGCTAAACATTCATTACTCAGTAGACCTCCAGGCTAAACATTCATTACCCAGTAGACCTCCAGGCTAAACATTCATTACCCAGTAGACCTCCAGGCTAAACATTCATTACCCAGTAGACCTCCAGGCTAAACATTCATTACCCAGTAGACCTCCAGGCTAAACATTCATTACCCAGTAGACCTCCAGGCTAAACATTCATTACCCAGTAGACCTCCAAGCTAAACATTCATTACCCAGTAGACCTCCAGGCTAAACATTCATTACCCAGTAGACCTCCAGGCTAAACATTCATTACCCAGTAGACCTCCAGGCTAAACATTCATTACCCAGTAGACCTCCAAGCTAAACATTCATTACCCAGTAGACCTCCAGGCTAAACATACATTACCCAGTAGACCTCCAGGCTAAACATTCATTACCCAGTAGACCTCCAAGCTAAACATTCATTACCCAGTAGACCTCCAGGCTAAACATTCATTACCCAGTAGAGTTCCAAGCTAAACATTCACCAAGTTGAAACTTGGTTATCTTTTAGTAGAGGTTTGAAGGCAGGCCTGCAGGCAATGGTGTACGATGTAGTCAATATCAACCAAATAAATATTGAATCTATGTGAAGCAGTATCTCATAATAATAACAAACACACAGGCACTCTCTCTCGCACTCTCAGTAAACACTGAAGGATTATCAATAATCCTGTTTCTATGAAGAAGCAGATGCTCCAGAATCTCTCAAGATGAGAGACTGGCTGTTTTGCAAAGTTATATTTCCAAGAAAAAATATCATCTCCGTTTTCTCATTACGATCAACTAAAGTGTGAATGTTCTTTGCTCGTTCATTTATGTTTGTTGTATTTTGTGTGTTTTTTTCATGTGCGTGCATATAATATATGCACCGTGTGTGTCAGAAAATAACAGCAAATAAATTTGTTTTTTTCTGCAGCATGGAAAAATACCAAGTAATGCTCAGCAGGGGTACAAACCTTGATATAATCAACCATTAGTCCAATCTGTGGACATTAATCTCAGCTGTCTGGAATTGGTCCATTTCATCTGAAAACTCCAGGATTTGTGTGCATGTACAGTACATTACTATATAAATGGGCCAGACAGGTACAATACATTACTATATAAATCGTCTCACTTCTTGGGGTAGACCTCGCTGAAACTGGTTGAGTACGATGGTCTCGACAATCTCGGCGGATGGCCGGGTCTCTGGTCGCAACCATTTCCGTGCCAGGTGAATCAAGTCGACCATCTGTGTTCGTGGGGGTGGTCCCGGTCGGTAGGACCACTGGTGGAAGCGGTGTGCCCTCACAGTATCGGTCACTCCCAGTCTAGTCAGGATCTCTCCCTTTAGTTTATCGTAATCCTGTGCATCTTTCAACTCCAGGTCGAAATACGTTTTTTGAGCGTCCCCTGCCAGGTATGGTGCCAGAAGCCCTGCCCATTCTTCTTTCGGCCACTTCTCCCTCTCTGCCGTCCTTTCGAAGGTATGCTTCCACATCATCCTGCGCTGTCATTTTTTTAAGAAAATGATTGGCCCTCCTCTGGGTATTTGCAGCTGGTAATTGCACCCCAATTTGGTCCGCTAGCCCCTTTAGGCCTTCTCTTAACTCCCGGGTGTTTCTCTCTTGCTCTTCTGTGAGCAGCTGGTTGGTGCGGTGCTGGATCTGTAACGTGTCCTGATACATTCGCATTGCATCCTGATTAACTATTTGTTGAGCTCTAGTTGCCTCTTGTTGGGCTGCCGCTGCTTGTAACAGGGCCTGTATGGCTCCCTCCATACTCATTTTCCTGAAAACTGTCCTAACCAAACAAAGCCACAAAAAAAAACCTGACTCCCCTTTGGAGTGCTAACTGAACCTTTATTTATTTTTCTACCTAACCAGTGGTATGTTAGTCCATGCCCGCGTTCTCCACCACGTGTGGCAAACCTCTTCAAGGTTAGGAGCGTTTGTCACAAACTAAGTGGTAAACTGTCACCAAATCACCCAAGAATGAGAGTTCTTTCGAACAGGACAGTACCTGTGTGTTTGTTTCTCCGTCCTGGTCCACCCAGGCCGTAGGCGAGGTCAAGGATAGCAGGGTTAGGTACACGAATCGGGTTCTCGGTAGGTCCAGGTCCAAACGCCAACAGGTAAGTCCAAAACAATCCAGCTCATACACGGTAAATCCAGCCAATCTCTATAGTCTCTTTCTCTATTGTTCATAGCTCCTTCCAGCACTCTCTCTTCCTCTTCCTGGTTTTTCTTGACCCTTTATCTGTCTCCTGCTCAGCTAGGTTATCAGTCTCCTGCTCAGCTAGGTTCTCAGTCTCCTGCTCAGCTAGGTTCTCAGTCTCCTGCTCAGCTAGGTTCTCAGTCTCCTGCTCAGCTAGGTTCTCAGTCTCCTGCTCAGCTAGGTTCTCAGTATCCTGCTCAACTAGGTTCTCAGTCTCCTGCTCAGCTAGGTTATCAGTCTCCTGTCAGCTAGGTTCTCAGTCTCCTGCTCAGCTAGGTTCTCAGTCTCCTGCTCAGCTAGGTTCTCAGTCTCCTGCTCAGCTAGGTTCTCAGTCTCCTGCTCAGCTAGGTTCTCAGTATCCTGCTCAGCTAGGTTCTCAGTCTCCTGCTCAGCTAGGTTCTCAGTCTCCTGTCAGCTAGGTTCTCAGTCTCCTGCTCAGCTAGGTTCTCAGTCTCCTGCTCAGCTAGGTTCTCAGTCTCCTGTCAGCTAGGTTCTCAGTCTCCTGCTCAGCTAGGTTATCAGTCTCCTGTCAGCTAGGTTATCAGTCTCCTGTCAGCTAGGTTCTCAGTCTCCTGCTCAGCTAGGTTCTCAGTCTCCTGTCAGCTAGGTTCTCAGTCTCCTGCTCAGCTAGGTTCTCAGTCTCCTGCTCAGCTAGGTTCTCAGTCTCCTGTCAGCTAGGTTCTCAGTCTCCTGCTCAGCTAGGTTATCAGTCTCCTGTCAGCTAGGTTCTCAGTCTCCTGCTCAGCTAGGTTATCAGTCTCCTGCTCAGCTAGGTTCTCAGTCTCCTGCTCAGCTAGGTTCTCAGTCTCCTGCTCAGCTAGGTTCTCAGTCTCCTGTCAGCTAGGTTCTCAGTCTCCTGCTCAGCTAGGTTATCAGTCTCCTGTCAGCTAGGTTCTCAGTCTCCTGCTCAGCTAGGTTATCAGTCTCCTGCTCAGCTAGGTTATCAGTCTCCTGCTCAGCTAGGTTCTCAGTCTCCTGCTCAGCTAGGTTCTCAGTCTCCTGCTCAGCTAGGTTCTCAGTCTCCTGCTCAGCTAGGTTCTCAGTCTCCTGCTCAGCTAGGTTCTCAGTCTCCTGCTCAGCTAGGTTCTCAGTCTCCTGTCAGCTAGGTTCTCAGTCTCCTGCTCAGCTAGGTTCTCAGTCTCCTGCTCAGCTAGGTTCTCAGTCTCCTGCTCAGCTAGGTTCTCAGTCTCCTGCTCAGCTAGGTTCTCAGTCTCCTGCTCAGCTAGGTTCTCAGTCTCCTGCTCAGCTAGGTTCTCAGTCTTATGGTGTATTATGTATATGTAGATTGTGTGTGTATGTGTATTTGTTCCCGAGGGGCGTGTGTCTATACAATGGTGTGTATGGCCAGTATATGAATAGAATATACTTTTATATAGGATGAACCTTCACTAGAATACAGCCTATATGTAGACTTGTCATTCTGCAGTAGTTATATAGGATGAACCTTCACTAGAATACATCCTGTATGTAGACTTGTCATTCTGCAGTAGTTATATAGGATGAACCTTCACAAGAATACAGGTCATCCTATATGTAGACTTGTCATTCTGCAGTAGTTATATAGGATGAACCTTCACTAGAATACAGGACATATGTAGACTTGTCATTCTGCAGTAGTTATATAGGATGAACCTTCACAAGAATACAGGCCATATGTAGACTTGTCATTCTGCAGTAGTTATATAGGATGAACCTTCACAAGAATACAGGCCATATGTAGACTTGTCATTCTGCAGTAGTTATATAGGATGAACCTTCACTAGAATACAGCCTATATGTAGACTTTTCATTCTGCAGTAGTTATATAGGATGAACCTTCACTAGAATACAGCCTGTATGTAGACTTGTCATTCTGCAGTAGTTATATAGGATGAACCTTCACTAGAATACAGCCTATATGTAGACTTGTCATTCTGCAGTAGTTATATAGGATGAACCTTCACAAGAATACAGGCCATATGTAGACTTGTCATTCTGCAGTAGTTATATAGGATGAACCTTCACTAGAATACAGCCTATATGTAGACTTGTCATTCTGCAGTAGTTATATAGGATGAACCTTCACTAGAATACAGCCTGTATGTAGACTTGTCATTCTGCAGTAGTTATATAGGATGAACCTTCACTAGAATACAGCCTGTATGTAGACTTGTCATTCTGCAGTAGTTATATAGGATGAACCTTCACTAGAATACAGCCTGTATGTAGACTTGTCATTCTGCAGTAGTTATATAGGATGAACCTTCACTAGAATACAGCCTGTATGTAGACTTGTCATTCTGATAATGGTCGTGGATTATTATTGTATACATGGGCTCCTCATTTATTCTCTCCTTTTTTAGAACCACACATAAAATACCTCTAATGGAAGCAGCTGTGTGTGTGTCTCTCTCTAACAGCAACCTTGGGGCCAGAATTCAGTTTACAATCCTATCCTCTAACCCATCCCCTTATCTCCTCTCTTGTCCTTCAGAGGTCCTATAAAGTCTGGAGCCTGGTACACCCCAGCTGCCGTCGCTGTCACCAACGTTACAGTATGCTGCCTGCTGTGGTGAAGCTCTGCTGTGGAATCTCCTACCCTCACCTCAGGACCATGGCAGGTAAAAACAGACAACTATATCATCTTGGGTGTGTCCTACGTGGCTCCCTATTCCCTATATAGTGCATTACTTTTGACCAGGGCACTATAGGGGGGGCATTTTGGATGCAGGCCTAGAGAGAAGCATCAATTTTCTCTCATTCCTTAGAATGTAGGATTACCGTGTCTTGCACACTGCACATAGCCTTGTCCCAGATCAGTTTGTGCTGCCTTGCCAACTCCCTCCTATGGTCATTGTAAGACGGCACAAACAGATCTGGGACCAGCCAGTGCACGTGCAGCTGGATGGAGTTATGTATTGTTGTTGTTAATACTATGGCGTCTTGGCTGTGACTTAGTAGTAGTCTTAGTTTGTGGAGCGAAATGCTGAGAAGTCCTCATCAAAGTGTACAGCATTTTGACTTGCAGACTGTGTCATACTAAACTTGTTTGGCTTGATAATAATGAGCAATGGAGTTGACAAGAGAACAAACAGATCTGGGACCAGGTTATAGGAGGAGACAACAGATCTGGGACCAGGCTATAGAAGGAGACAACAGATCTGGGACCAGGCTATAGAAGGAGATATCAGATCTGGGACCAGGCTAAAGCAGGAGATATCAGATCTGGGACCAGGCTATAGATGGAGACAACAGATCTGGGACCAGGCTATAGTAGGAGACAACAGATCTGGGACCAGGCTATAGGAGGAGACAACAGATCTGGGACCAGGCTATAGAAGGAGACAACAGATCTGGGACCAGGCTATAGAAGGAGACAACAGATCTGGGAACAGGCTATAGTAGGAGACAACAGATCTGGGACCAGGCTATAGTAGGAGACAACAGATCTGGGTCCAGGCTATAGTAGGAGACAACAGATCTGGGACCAGGCTATAGTAGGAGACAACAGATCTGGGACCAGGCTATAGAAGGAGACAACAGATCTGGGACCAGGCTATAGAAGGAGACAACAGATCTGGGAACAGGCTATAGTAGGAGACAACAGATCTGGGAACAGGCTATAGAAGGAGACAACAGATCTGGGACCAGGCTATAGAAGGAGACAACAGATCTGGGACCAGGCTATAGAAGGAGACAACAGATCTGGGACCAGGCTATATGAAATGTGCCCTACAAATGAAGTCTGACTGTTGTTATTATTGTGATCCTACGACAGGACTGCAACGGCTAGCTATCGCAGCGATTGGCCAGGAGCTAGCTCACGTGCAGAGGAATGGGCAGAGCCAACTACCAGCATGGACCAGCCATATGGGTTGGCAGACTGGCACCGTTCAGCATCAACACAGTGGTAAGCCTGACGATGATACACAAATTACACACATTTTCAATGACATTATTATTTTACACAGAGCACAAACTGCCCTTAACCTAGATATAATTACATATTTTCAAAGGGCATTACTTTTTACCATCACTAGTACTGACCATTGAATATTAAACAGCTCCAATTAGAACTCAATCAAGCAGTGCTGCTGTGTAAACTTGTAAACTTGTTACAGAGAGCTCCAGAAGAGAGGTAGTCAACCCAGTCCCGTTGAAAGAGGAGGAGCTGCTGTACATAAGGAGTGGGCACGAGGCGCTGACCAAGGCTCTGGACATTGTTGACGATAAGAATGGATGGAAAACAGAACTCACAGAGGTAGTGCATCATCCATACATCCATACATCATCGTTGATTAAAGAGGCAATCTGGGATTTGTAGATAGATTTTTGTCAAACCATCCTGTATTTCCACTTTAAAATATGTTGCTCCCTGTGTTCATGCATATCTTTTCAATCTCCACAAATAGCTATGGAAACCTTGTACTGATGCCAAAACAGCAAACTGTCATATAAGACAAAGGGGGGTACATGATCTGAATAGCTATTGCCATGGAAACTTTGTACTGATGCCAAAACAGCAAACTGTCATATAAGACAAAGGGGGGGGGGGTACATGATCTGAATAGCTATTGCTATGGAAACTTTGTACTGATGCCAAAACAGCAAACTGTCATATAAGACAAAGGGGGGTACATGATCTGAATAGCTATTGCTATGGAAACTTTGTACTGATGCCAAAACAGCAAACTGTCATATAAGACAAAGGGGGGTACATGATCTGAATAGCTATTGCTATGGAAACCTTGTACTGATGTCAAACCACCAAACTGTCACATAAGACAAAGGGGGGTACATGATCTGAATAGCTATTGCCATGGAAACCTTGTACTGATGTCAAACCACCAAACTGTCATATAAGACAAAGGGGGGTACATGATCTGAATAGCTATTACCATGGAAACCTTGTACTGATGTCAAACCACCAAACTGTCATATAAGACAAAGGGGGGTACATGATCTGAATAGCTATTGCCATGGAAACTTTGTACTGATGCCAAAACAGCAAACTGTCATATAAGACAAAGGGGGGGTACATGATCTGAATAGCTACTGCTATGGAAACTTTGTACTGATGCCAAAACAGCAAACTGTCATATAAGACAAAGGGGGGGGGGGGGGGGGGGGGTACATGATCTGAATAGCTATTGCTATGGAAACCTTGTACTGATGTCAAACCACCAAACTGTCACATAAGACAAAGGGGGGTACATGATCTGAATAGCTATTGCTATGGAAACCTTGTACTGATGTCAAACCACCAAACTGTCATATAAGACAAAGGGGGGGGGTACATGATCTGAATAGCTATTACCATGGAAACCTTGTACTGATGCCAAAACAGTGAACTGTCATATAAGACAAAGGGGGGTACATGATCTGAATAGCTATTACCATGGAAACCTTGCACTGATGTCAAACCACCAAACTGTCATATAAGACAAAGGGGGGTACATGATCTGAATAGCTATTGCCATGGAAACCTTGTACTGATGTCAAACCACCAAACTGTCATATAAGACAAAGGGGGGTACATTATCTGAATAGCTATTACCATGGAAACCTTGTACTGATGTCAAACCACCAAACTGTCATATAAGACAAAGGGGGGTACATGATCTGAATAGCTATTACCATGGAAACCTTGTACTGATGTCAAACCACCAAACTGTCATATAAGACAAGATGATCTGAATAGCTATTACCACGGTATTCTGTCTTCAAAACCCTTCAAATATAATTGACATGGGCACTTTGTGCTGCGTACTGTTGCCACAATTTCAAACTTTCTAACATTTTACATTTTAGTCAATTATCAGACGTTCTGATCCAAAGCAACTTACGGCCTGTGACTTCAATTTAGTTACGTAGGAAACTTTTTGCCTTGTAGGAGAAAATGCACTTTCCATAATCTCAGAACCCAGAACCAAAATGTGTTATTAGTTATTTAATAAGGATAGGAGACATAACTTTCTGAAACTGTGTGTGGTAAAGTAGCATATTAATGCCACATATCCAAACGTTCTCTTTCCGTTACTTTTGACATTTAGGAAAACTTGATCTAAATAGCTATTACCACGGAAACCTTGTACCGGTAATGTGCATAACAAATCAAATTGAAATCTTCTTTTTTTTTACCCCTTTTTCTCCCCAATTTCGTGGTGTCCAATTGTTGTAGTAGCTACTACCTTGTCTCATCGCTACAACTCCTGTACGGGCTCGGGAGAAGGTAGTTGAAAGTCATGCGTCCTCCGATACACAACCCAACCTAGCCGCACTGATTCTTAACACAGCGCGCATCCAACCCGGAAGCCAGCCGCACCAATGTGTCGGAGGAAACACCGTGCACCTGGCAACCTTGGTTAGCGCGCACTATGCCCGGCCCACCACAGGAGTCGCTGGTGCGCGATGAGACAAGGACATCCCTACCGACCAAGCCCTCCCTAACCCGGACGACGCTAGGCCAATTGTGCGTCGCCCCATGGACCTCCCGGTCGCGGCCAGTTATGACAGAGCCTGGGCGCGAACCCAGAGTCTCTGATGGCACAGCTGGCGCTGCAGTACAGCGCCCTTAGCCACCCGGGAGGCCCCAAATTGAAATGTTATTGGTCACATATACACATATTTAGCAGATGTTATTGCAGGTGTAGCGAAATGCTTGTGTTTCTCGCTCCAACAGTGCAGTAATATCTAACTATTCACAACAATACACACGATACACACAAACCTAGAAGTAAAAGAATGGAATTAAGGAATATATAAATATTAGGATGGTCATGGTTGGAGTGGCCTAAAATACAGTAGAATAGCATACAGTCATGGTTGGAGTGGCATCGCCTAAAATACAGTAGAATAGCATACAGTATATCGATATGAGATTTAAAATTTGATTTGATAAAGCAAAAATATGTAAACATGATTAAAAGTCACTATTGTTCCATTATTAAAGTGGACAGGGTTACGTAATGGGGTGGAAGCCGCCTAGTGATGGCTATTTAACAGTCTGATGGCCTTGAGATAGAAGCTGTTTTTCAGTCTCTCGGTCCCAGCTTTGATGCACCTGTACTGACCTCGCCTTCTGGATGATAACGGGATGAAGAGGCAGTGGCTTGGCTGGTTATTGTCCTTGATGATCTTTTTGGCCTTCCTGTGACGTCGGATGCTGTAGGTGTCCTGGAGGGCAGGTAGTTTGCCCCCGGTGATGCATTGGCCATCCTCTGGAGAGCCCTGCGGTTGAGAACTGTGCAGTTGCCGTACCAGGCTGTGATACAGCCCAACAGGATGCTTTCAATGGTGCATCTATAGAAGTTTGTGAGGGTTTTAGGTGCCAAGACAAATTTCAGATCGTCGTGATGTGTATGCCGAGGAACTTGAAGCTTAACATCTGCTCCACTGCGATACCGTCGATGTGGATAGGGGCGCGCTCCCTCTGTTGTTTCCTGAAGTCCACGATCAGCTCCTTTGTTTTGTCGACATTGAGAGAGAGGTTATTTTCCTGGCACCACACTCGCAGGGCCTTCACCTCCTCCCAGTAGGCTGTCTTGTCATTATTGGTAATCAGGCCTACTACTGTTGTGGCCTCTGTAAACTTGATAACGGAGTTGCAGCCGTTCGTGGCCACGCAGTCATGAGTGAACAGGGAGTAGAGGAGGGGGCTGAGCACGCAACCCTTGTGTTGAGGATCAGCGAAGTGGAAATGTTGTTCCTACCTTCACTACCTGGGGGGGCGGCCCTCAGGAAGTCCAGAACCCAGTTGCACAGGGTGGGGTTCAGGCCCAGGGCCCAGAGCTTATTGATGAGCTTGGAGGGTACTATGGTATTGAATGCTGAGCTAAAGTCAATGGGTAGCGGGTCGCGTGGATGGCACTGTGTTAACCTCAAAGCGGGCGAAGAAGGTGTTTAGCTTGACCGGAAGCAAGACGTTAGAGTCCGCGACGTGGCTGATTTTCCCTTTGTAAATGCCACACTGCAAAAACGTTGTAACTCTGGAATAGAGAAATGTTCTGTAATCTCAGGTCCAAATGAAGTAGAAAGACTATCACAAGAGAACGTTCAGTAACTGTGTTCTATAGAAAATCAGGACATCATTAGAAACCTTCCTGAAACTGTGTTGTTAAAGGAAACCATAAGGATGCCACATTACAAACATTTCCTGTAACTTTCTGTCGTAGGAGAACGGGGATGTGATCTACAGTAAAGTGCTGTCTGGGGACAGGAAGGTCTTCAGACTGGAGACTGTGTTAGACGCCACGCCAGAAGAGATACATCACATCCTGTGGAAGGTGGAAGAGATGCACCAGTGGAACCCAAGCATCAAAAACATCAAGGTAACTGGTCCATCATAGTAGGGTAGTTGTTGGTCAATGTGTAATCTTAACACCTCCCCCTTAGGAAATCATTGATCTTCTGTTCTCCTTGGTCTCCATCTATTATGGCATCCTTTAGATTGTTATTCTACATGTTATTATCTGGAATGCTATTGACAGGCTAAGTATGTGTATTATGGTCTGTAAACTGTGGAATATTTGTAATAAGGTGTTTCTAAAACTCTACCATTATTTACATTATTAATGCTATTATTATAATAACTATTATTATTATTTTATTTGTATTACTTTGTTTATTTATTTTTCCTTTTTTTCTCTGTGATTTTAGGGGGAGCGGGGGGCATTAGGAAGGGTGGGAAACAGGGAGGGGGTGGGGGATCATAATGCTATTATTATAATAACTATTATTATTATTTTATTTGTATTACTTTGTTTATTTATTTTTCCTTTTTTTCTCTGTGATTTTAGGGGGAGCGGGGGGCATTAGGAAGGGTGGGAAACAGGGAGGGGGTGGGGGATCATAATGCTATTATTATAATAACTATTATTATTATTTTATTTGTATTACTTTGTTTATTTATTTTTCCTTTTTTTCTCTGTGATTTTAGGGGGAGCGGGGGGCATTAGGAAGGGTGGGAAACAGGGAGGGGGTGGGGGATCATAATGCTATTATTATAATAACTATTATTATTATTTTATTTGTATTACTTTGTTTATTTATTTTTCCTTTTTTTCTCTGTGATTTTAGGGGGAGCGGGGGGCATTAGGAAGGGTGGGAAACAGGGAGGGGGTGGGGGATCATAATGCTATTATTATAATAACTATTATTATTATTTTATTTGTATTACTTTGTTTATTTATTTTTCCTTTTTTTCTCTGTGATTTTAGGGGGAGCGGGGGGCATTAGGAAGGGTGGGAAACAGGGAGGGGGTGGGGGATCATAATGCTATTATTATAATAACTATTATTATTATTTTATTTGTATTACTTTGTTTATTTATTTTTCCTTTTTTTCTCTGTGATTTTAGGGGGAGCGGGGGGCATTAGGAAGGGTGGGAAACAGGGAGGGGGTGGGGGATCATAATGCTATTATTATAATAACTATTATTATTATTTTATTTGTATTACTTTGTTTATTTATTTTTCCTTTTTTTCTCTGTGATTTTAGGGGGAGCGGGGGGCATTAGGAAGGGTGGGAAACAGGGAGGGGGTGGGGGATCAATAGGGAATGTTCTGAAGGGGTAAACAAAAATAAAAAAGCAACATGATTGTGCAAATTATTAAAAAATATGGAATTGTTTTATAATGGACATACTATGGTCATTCAGCTTTTTTTTGTTTAATTGTAGGACCCTTTTAGGTGTTAAAAAAAATATAACAAAATCATTTTATAAAATACTGAATTTGGCCTTTACTACTATAAGCACATCGATGGTACTGACTTCAGACGAGTCCCCTGACATGTGTGGGGGTCATAGAGAGTTCTGACACTACAGACATTTTCTTGAGAAGACCGATGTTGTGGGGACGTTCTCTTGGTTTGACAAACACCGCTCCAGCTCTGCCACCTTCCACCGGAGACGCGGAAGTGCGACATCGGCGCATTGAGACGCATTCCATGCAAAAAAACCAGATACCATATCTCTAGCTTAAACTAGAGATTTTGATGGGGAATTGTTTATTGTGTTACTTAGATTGACGTACCGGTGTGTCAATCGACTACAGGGGTTTAAATAATTCAGTAATCACTTCATAAAAATTAGGTAAGCATAAAACAGTCAACAACTTCAGGACTACAGACCCCCAGAAATGGTCAGTCCGCCCTCTAGTGGCGAAAGTAAGAACTGCAGAAAATGCACGGTCAAATAGGAGAATAATATATATTTTTATAGAGGCACACTGAAAAAGAAACGTGACACAGTGTGTACATGATAACACATCAGTGCAGGAAATGAAGAAATTGATTAAAATACTGGAAGTGAATCCTGGAATTAAACAATTAACTATGCAAATGAGCAAAAGCTGTATGCATTAAGGAAATAGACACCTGGCTCAAACAAAAACCTGTCTCTAATAAGGGCCTATTGTTTTCAGTGAATTTAGCAAATAACCACCCAGGTATGAATTGAAGTTTTACGGTAGACATGGGCCACAGTGTCAATAGTCGATAGTTTTACGGTAGACGTGGACCATAGTGTCAACAGTCGATAGTTTTACGGTAGACGTAGACCACACAGTGTCAACAGTCGATAGTTTTACGGTAGACGTAGACCCCACAGTGTCAATAGTCAATAGTTTTACGGTAGACGTAGACCACACAGTGTCAATAGTCGATAGTTATACGGTAGACGTAGACCACACAGTGTCAACAGTCGATAGTTTTACGGTAGACGTGGACCACACAGTGTCAATAGTCAATAGTTTTACGGTAGACGTGGACCATAGTGTCAATAGTTTTACGGTAGACGTGGACCACACAGTGTCAATAGTCAATAGTTTTACGGTAGACGTGGACCATAGTGTCAATAGTTTTACGGTAGACGTGGACCACACAGTGTCAATAGTCAATAGTTTTACGGTAGACGTAGACCACACAGTGTCAACAGTCGATAGTTTTACGGTAGACGTAGACCACACAGTGTCAATAGTCAATCGTTTTACGGTAGACGTGGACCACACAGTGTCAATAGTCAATAGTTTTACGGTAGACGTGGACCACACAGTGTCAGTAGTCAATAGTGTCGCTAGTTTTACGGTAGACGTGGACCACACAGTGTCAATAGTCAATAGTTTTACAGTAGACGTAGACCACACAGTGTCAACAGTCAATAGTTTCACGCTAGACGTGGACCACACAGTGACAATAGTCAATAGTTTTACAGTAGACGTAGACCACACAGTGTCAATAGTCAATAGTTTTACGGTAGACGTGGACCACACAGTGTCAATAGTCGATAGTTTTACGGTAGACGTAGACCACACAGTGTCAACAGTCGATAGTTTTACAGTAGACGTAGACCACACAGTGTCAATAGTCGATAGTGTTACGGTAGACGTGGACCATAGTGTCAATAGTTTTACAGTAGACGTGGACCACACAGTGTCAATAGTCAATAGTTTTACGGTAGACGTGGACCATAGTGTCAATAGTTTTACGGTAGACGTGGATCACACAGTGTTGATAGTCAATAGTTTTACGGTAGACGTGGATCACACAGTGTTGATAGTCAAAAGTCAATAGTTTTACGGTAGACGTAGACCACACAGTGTCAACAGTCGATAGTTTTACAGTAGACGTAGACCACACAGTGTCAATAGTCGATAGTTTTACGGTAGACGTGGACCATAGTGTCAATAGTTTTACAGTAGACGTGGACCACACAGTGTCAATAGTCAATAGTTTTACGGTAGACGTGGACCATAGTGTCAATAGTTTTACGGTAGACGTGGATCACACAGTGTTGATAGTCAATAGTTTTACGGTAGACGTGGATCACACAGTGTTGATAGTCAATAGTCAATAGTTTTACGGTAGACGTGGATCACACAGTGTTGATAGTCAATAGTCAATAGTTTTACGGTAGACGTGGACCATAGTGTCAATAGTTTTACGGTAGACGTGGATCACACAGTGTTGATAGTCAATAGTTTTACGGTAGACGTGGATCACACAGTGTTGATAGTCAATAGTTTTACAGTAGACGTGGACCACACAGTGGCTAGTTTTACAGTAGATGTGGACCACACAGTGTCGATAATCGAGAGTGTCGCTAGTTTTACGGTAGATGTGGACCACACAGTGTTGGTAGTCGATGGTGTCACGGTAGACACGGAACACACATTGTCGATAGTCTTTACAACACCAGGATATCACACTTGTCTGGTGACATTCTGATGAGGGAAGAACAAACTACTTCGGAAGATCCTGTGTCTTCAGCTGTGTCTTCAGCTGGCATTATAAATTCTGATGAGGGAAGAACAAACTACTTCGGAAGATCCTGTGTCTTCAGCTGTGTCTTCAGCTGGCATTATAAAGTCCCAACTGGCATCCTATTCCCTATACAGTGCATTATTTATTTTGTATTTTATTTAACTAGGCAAGTCAGTTAAGAACAAATTCTTATTTTCAATGACAGCCTAGGAACAGTGGGTTAACTGCCTGTTCAGGGGCAGAACGACAGATTTGTACCTTGTCAGCTCAGGGATTTGATCTTGCAACCTTTTGGTTACCGGTCCAACACTCGAATCACTAGGCTACGCCGTCGCACTAGTTGAGACATGAGAAAGCAGCGCACCATATAGATAATATGGTCCTATTTGGGACACATAGCAGTACAGTGAATGATATTGTAATGTCAGTCCGTCTCTTGTGTTGAAGGTTCTGAAGCAAGCTGGCCCGGAAACCATGGTTACGCACGAGGTGTCAGCAGAGACAGCCGGCAACCTGATAGGCCAGAGAGACTTCCTGAGTGTGAGACACTTCTCCAGACAGGAGTCATGTATCTATCTGGGGGGAGCAGCCACGCACCTGGAGTCCTTCCCTCCTCAGAAAGGCTTCGTCAGGTAACAAGAACACCGGCTTTGCTCCGATAAGCCTGGCTCATAGAGTTGGTTAGAGGGTGCGCTTGGACCAAAACCTGTATATGGCTCATAGAGTTGGTTAGAGGGTGCGCTTGGACCAAAACCTGTATATGGCTCATGGAGTTGGTTAGAGGGTGCGCTTGGACCAAAACCTGTATATGGCTCATAGAGTTGGTTAGAGGGTGCGCTTGGACCAAAACCTGTATATGGCTCATGGAGTTGGTTAGAGGGTGCGCTTGGACCAAAACCTGTATATGGCTCATGGAGTTGGTTAGAGGGTGCGCTCGGACCAAAACCTGTATATGGCTCATGCTGTAACTGAAGGGCCATTGCAAAGGTTATTTGATATGAAGGTTATTTGATATAAAGGTTATTTGATATAAAGGTTATTTGATATAAAGGGTATTTGATATAAAGGTTATTTGATATAAAGGTTATTTGATATAAAGGTTATTTGAGGTTCAGTTAATAATCATGCTGTAGGTTTCTATACATGACATTGTTAATAGAGTTTTTACGAGTGATTTTGTTTACTTGATCTGAACAGAGCGGAGGACGGTCCAACGTGTATTATCATCGAGCCCCTGGCGGACGACACAGGCAGGAGCCACTTTACGTGGCTCCTCAACATGGATGTCAAGGTAGATTTCTTAATTTTTTTAAAACAAAAATTAAATCAAGTTTAATTTCGTATCCACTTCCTGATTTGAGTGACTTGAATTGGAATTGATTGAGTCCAACTTGTTAGGCTACACATGGACCAGGATGTCATATCACATGTCCGTTTAGATCTCAAATATTAATTCAAACCTCCCCTTTAAGTAGTCTGAGTGCCGGTCTGTTTGTGTGAAAGTGCCAACTCCTTGTCATTCACTGTTATGCCAAACATGTTCATATGACATATCACACAAACAGACTGGCACTCAGGCTACTTAAAGGGGAGGTTTGAATTGATATTCAAGGCTACCATCAACGTCTAAAGCTGCTGTGAAAAGGACTTCTCCTTCACCCAACTACAGACAGCTGATGTTCTGACAGAGCTGCAAAATATGGATCCCTACAAATCAGCTGGGCTAGACAATCTGGACCCTCGCTTTCTAAAATTATCCGCTGAAATTGTTGCAACCCCTATTACTAGCCTGTTCAACCTCTCTTTCATATCGTCTGAGATCCCCAAAGAATGGAAAGCTGCCGCTGTCATCCCCCTCTTCAAAGGGGGAGACACTCTAGACCCAAACTGTTACAAACCTATATCTATCCTGCCAAGTTCGAAAGCCAAGTTAACAAACAGATCACCGACCATTTCGAATCGTTATGCAATCTGGTTTCCGAGCTGGTCATGGGTGCACCTCAGCGACGCTCAAGATCCTAAACGATATTATAATCGCCATTTATAAGAGACATTACTGGCCAAGGCTTTTGACTCTGTCAATCGGCATTCTTATCGGAAGACTCAACAGCCTTGGTTTCTCAAATGACTGCCTCGCCTGGTTCACCAACTACTTCTCAGACTGACTTTCTCATGGTCTGAGAGTCCTTTAGGTGCCTTTTGGCAAACTCCAAGCGAGCTGTCATGTGTCTCTAGGAAGAGTCTTGGTGGTTCCAAAATTCTTCCATTTAAGAATTTTATTTTTTATTTTATTTCACCTTTATTTAACCAGGTAGGCTAGTTGAGAACAAGTTCTCATTTACAATTGCGACCTGGCCAAGATAAAGCAAAGCAGTTCGACAGCAGTTCGACAACGACACAGAGTTACACATGGAGTAAAACAAACATACAGTCAATAATACAGTATAAACAAGTCTATATACAATGTGAGCAAATGAAGTGAGAAGGGAGGTAAAGGCAAAAAAGGCCATGGTGGCAAAGTAAATACAATATAGCAAGTAAATGAATGATGGAGGCCACATTTTTTGGTACCCTTCTCCAGATCTGTGCCTCGACACAATCTTGTCTCGGAACTCTACGGGCAATTACTTCGGCCTCATGGCTTGGTTTTTGCTCTGACATGCACTGTCAACTGTAGGACCTTATATAGACAGGTGTGTGCCTTTCCAAATCATGTCCAATCAATTGAATTTACCACAGGTAGACTCCAATCAAGTTGTAGAAAAATCTCACGGATGTTCAATGGAAACAGGATGTACCTAAGTTATAATTCTTTTTAATTAAAAACCTGTTTCGCTTTGTCATTATTTGGTATTATGTGTAGATTGAGGAAATGTTTTTATTGAATCCATTTTAGAATGAGGCTGTAACGTAACAACATGTGGAAAAAGGCAAGGGGTCTGAATACTATCCGAATGCAGTGTGTGTGTGTGTGTGTGTGTGTGTGTGTGTGTGTGTGCGTGCGTGCGTGCGTGCGTGGGTGGGTGGGTAGGTAGGTAGGTAGGTAGGTATGAGTGCCAGTTTCTAACATAGACATTGTTTGGGGTTTCTGTTATTATCTATGTATAATATTACCTATGTACATATTACCTCAGTTACCTTGACATATCGCCTCCACATTGTTATTTTCTGCTGCTCTTTAATTATTTATTCATATCTTATACTTTTTTTGTATAGGTATTTTCTTAAAACTGCATTGTTGGTTAAGGGCTAAGTAAATATTTCACTGTAAGGCCTACACCTGTTGTATTCAGTGTTTCACTGTAAGGTCTACTACACCTGTTGTATTCAGTGTTTCACTGTAAGGTCTACTACACCTGTTGTATTCAGTGTTTCACTGTAAGGTCTACTACACCTGTTGTATTCAGTGTTTCACTGTAAGGCCTACACCTGTTGTATTCAGTGTTTCACTGTAAGGTCTACTACACCTGTTGTATTCAGTGTTTCACTGTAAGGTCTACAACACCTGTTGTATTCAGTGTTTCACTGTAAGGTCTACTACACCTGTTGTATTCAGTGTTTCACTGTAAGGTCTACTACACCTGTTGTATTCAGTGTTTCACTGTAAGGTCTACCTACACCTGTTGTATTCAGTGTTTCACTGTAAGGTCTACTACACCTGTTGTATTCAGTGTTTCACTGTAAGGTCTACTACACCTGTTGTATTCAGTGTTTCACTGTAAGGTCTACTACACCTGTTGTATTCAGTGTTTCACTGTAAGGTCTACTACACCTGTTGTATTCAGTGTTTCACTGTAAGGTCTACTACACCTGTTGTATTCAGTGTTTCACTGTAAGGTCTACTACACCTGTTGTATTCAGTGTTTCACTGTAAGGTCTACTACACCTGTTGTATTCAGTGTTTCACTGTAAGGTCTACTACACCTGTTGTATTCAGTGTTTCACTGTAAGGTCTACTACACCTGTTGTATTCAGTGTTTCACTGTAAGGTCTACCTACACCTGTTGTATTCAGTGTTTCACTGTAAGGTCTACTACACCTGTTGTATTCAGTGTTTCACTGTAAGGTCTACTACACCTGTTGTATTCAGTGTTTCACTGTAAGGTCTACTACACCTGTTGTATTCAGCGTTTCACTGTAAGGTCTACTACACCTGTTGTATTCAGTGTTTCACTGTAAGGCCTACACCTGTTGTATTCAGTGTTTCACTGTAAGGTCTACTACACCTGTTGTATTCAGTGTTTCACTGTAAGGTCTACTACACCTGTTGTATTCAGTGTTTCACTGTAAGGTCTACTACACCTGTTGTATTCAGTGTTTCACTGTAAGGTCTACTACACCTGTTGTATTCAGTGTTTCACTGTAAGGTCTACTACACCTGTTGTATTCAGTGTTTCACTGTAAGGTCTACTACACCTGTTGTATTCAGTGTTTCACTGTAAGGCCTACACCTGTTGTATTCAGCATTTCACTGTAAGGTCTACTACACCTGTTGTATTCAGTGTTTCACTGTAAGGCCTACACCTGTTGTATTCAGTGTTTCACTGTAAGGCCTACACCTGTTGTATTCAGTGTTTCACTGTAAGGTCTACACCTGTTGTATTCAGTGTTTCACTGTAAGACCTACACCAGTTGTATTCAGTGTTTCACTGTAAGGTCTACTACACCTGTTGTATTCAGTGTTTCACTGTAAGGTCTACTACACCTGTTGTATTCAGTGTTTCACTGTAAGGTCTACTACACCTGTTGTATTCAGTGTTTCACTGTAAGGTCTACTACACCTGTTGTATTCAGTGTTTCACTGTAAGGTCTACTACACCTGTTGTATTCAGTGTTTCACTGTAAGGTCTACTACACCTGTTGTATTCAGTGTTTCACTGTAAGGTCTACCTACACCTGTTGTATTCAGTGTTTCACTGTAAGGTCTACTACACCTGTTGTATTCAGTGTTTCACTGTAAGGTCTACTACACCTGTTGTATTCAGTGTTTCACTGTAAGGTCTACTACACCTGTTGTATTCAGTGTTTCACTGTAAGGTCTACTACACCTGTTGTATTCAGTGTTTCACTGTAAGGTCTACTACACCTGTTGTATTCAGTGTTTCACTGTAAGGTCTACTACACCTGTTGTATTCAGTGTTTCACTGTAAGGTCTACTACACCTGTTGTATTCAGTGTTTCACTGTAAGGTCTACTACACCTGTTGTATTCAGTGTTTCACTGTAAGGTCTACTACACCTGTTGTATTCAGTGTTTCACTGTAAGGTCTACCTACACCTGTTGTATTCAGTGTTTCACTGTAAGGTCTACTACACCTGTTGTATTCAGTGTTTCACTGTAAGGTCTACTACACCTGTTGTATTCAGTGTTTCACTGTAAGGTCTACTACACCTGTTGTATTCAGCGTTTCACTGTAAGGTCTACTACACCTGTTGTATTCAGTGTTTCACTGTAAGGCCTACACCTGTTGTATTCAGTGTTTCACTGTAAGGTCTACTACACCTGTTGTATTCAGTGTTTCACTGTAAGGTCTACTACACCTGTTGTATTCAGTGTTTCACTGTAAGGTCTACTACACCTGTTGTATTCAGTGTTTCACTGTAAGGTCTACTACACCTGTTGTATTCAGTGTTTCACTGTAAGGTCTACTACACCTGTTGTATTCAGTGTTTCACTGTAAGGTCTACTACACCTGTTGTATTCAGTGTTTTCACTGTAAGGTCTACCTACACCTGTTGTATTCAGTGTTTCACTGTAAGGTCTACTACACCTGTTGTATTCAGTGTTTCACTGTAAGGTCTACTACACCTGTTGTATTCAGTGTTTCACTGTAAGGTCTACTACACCTGTTGTATTCAGCGTTTCACTGTAAGGTCTACTACACCTGTTGTATTCAGTGTTTCACTGTAAGGCCTACACCTGTTGTATTCAGTGTTTCACTGTAAGGTCTACTACACCTGTTGTATTCAGTGTTTCACTGTAAGGTCTACTACACCTGTTGTATTCAGTGTTTCACTGTAAGGTCTACTACACCTGTTGTATTCAGTGTTTCACTGTAAGGTCTACTACACCTGTTGTATTCAGTGTTTCACTGTAAGGTCTACTACACCTGTTGTATTCAGTGTTTCACTGTAAGGTCTACTACACCTGTTGTATTCAGCATTTCACTGTAAGGTCTACTACACCTGTTGTATTCAGTGTTTCACTGTAAGGCCTACACCTGTTGTATTCAGTGTTTCACTGTAAGGCCTACACCTGTTGTATTCAGTGTTTCACTGTAAGGTCTACACCTATTGTATTCAGTGTTTCACTGTAAGACCTACACCAGTTGTATTCAGTGTTTCACTGTAAGGTCTACTACACCTGTTGTATTCAGTGTTTCACTGTAAGGTCTACTACACCTGTTGTATTCAGTGTTTCACTGTAAGGTCTACTACACCTGTTGTATTCAGTGTTTCACTGTAAGGTCTACTACACCTGTTGTATTCAGTGTTTCACTGTAAGGTCTACTACACCTGTTGTATTCAGTGTTTCACTGTAAGGTCTACTACACCTGTTGTATTCAGTGTTTCACTGTAAGGTCTACCTACACCTGTTGTATTCAGTGTTTCACTGTAAGGTCTACTACACCTGTTGTATTCAGTGTTTCACTGTAAGGTCTACTACACCTGTTGTATTCAGTGTTTCACTGTAAGGTCTACTACACCTGTTGTATTCAGTGTTTCACTGTAAGGTCTACTACACCTGTTGTATTCAGTGTTTCACTGTAAGGCCTACACCTGTTGTATTCAGTGTTTCACTGTAAGGTCTACTACACCTGTTGTATTCAGTGTTTCACTGTAAGGTCTACTACACCTGTTGTATTCAGTGTTTCACTGTAAGGTCTACTACACCTGTTGTATTCAGTGTTTCACTGTAAGGTCTACTACACCTGTTGTATTCAGTGTTTCACTGTAAGGTCTACTACACCTGTTGTATTCAGTGTTTCACTGTAAGGTCTACTACACCTGTTGTATTCAGTGTTTCACCGTAAGATCTACTACACCTGTTGTATTCATTGTTTCACTGTAAGGTCTACTACACCTGTTGTATTCAGCATTTCACTGTAAGGTCTACTACACCTGTTGTATTCAGTGTTTCACTGTAAGGCCTACACCTGTTGTATTCAGTGTTTCACTGTAAGGTCTACTACACCTGTTGTATTCAGTGTTTCACTGTAAGGTCTACTACACCTGTTGTATTCAGTGTTTCACTGTAAGGTCTACTACACCTGTTGTATTCAGTGTTTCACTGTAAGGTCTACTACACCTGTTGTATTCAGTGTTTCACTGTAAGGTCTACTACACCTGTTGTATTCAGTGTTTCACTGTAAGGTCTACTACACCTGTTGTATTCAGCATTTCACTGTAAGGTCTACTACACCTGTTGTAGTCAGCATTTCACTGTAAGGTCTACAACACCTGTTGTATTCGGCATTTCACTGTGAGGTCTACTACACCTGTTGTATTCAGTATTTCACTATAAGGTCTACACCTGTTATATTCAGTATTTCACTGTAAGGTCTACTACACCTGTTGTATTCGGCGCTTGTAACAAATAAACTGTGATTTGATTTGAAGATTGAATATGTATGTACTGTATTTTCAGGGCTGGCTGCCAAAGTCAATCGTCAATCAAGCTTTGCCGCGAGCGCAGGTGGATTTCACCCGGTGTCTGCGCAGACGGCTGGCCGAGGGACCTACTCAGCGACACACAAACCACCATGCTCCCACAGTGTCTAGAGCCGGACAAACACCGCACACACACTCTCTGACACACACTCACTGGAGTTGAGTGCTTGGGAGTAGAGACAGAGACAGAGACAGAGAGAGAGAGAGACTTAGAGAGAGACTGAAGGATCTGGCTGCCATTCACACACACACACACACACACACACACACACACACACACACACACACACACACACACACACACACACACACACACACACACACACACACACACACACACACACACACACACACACACACACACACACACACACACACACACACACACACACACACACACACACACACACACACACACACACACACACACACACAGAGAGACAGAGCTGTCTGCAGGCTGGCTCTGGCCTTTCATTAGGAGCACCCAGACACCCAGAGGAGAGCCACTCACCGCTGTGAAGACATGCCAGGGTGCCCTCTCTTTCAGGGTGTGTGACAGACACACACATCTACACACACACACACACACACACACACACACACACACACACACACACACACACACACACACACACACACATACACACAGGGGAAGTGTTGGTTGAAGCTACTCTGAATATATAGTTTACCAAGCTACCAATTACTTCACACCGGAATAAGTTAAGCTACACTAAAGCTCACTCCATCCAAACTATTTTGTGAAAAAGTATCATATCTAAATCTGAAACATCATAGACTACACATTACAAGAATAGTTCACTTTGGGTTCATATCTTAACAGAATGTGTAATTTTGCCGCCTTTTAAAGACCCCAAAACAATATTTCAAATGAAAATTAGGCAGGTGGCATGCCGAAAAAGACAGGAAATTATTGCCTACTAGCCATATTTTATTTTTGCCAAAACAGTAGTATGTAGTTCCAGTAGTTAGCTACACGGTAAAACAGTAGTGTGTAGTTCCAGTAGTTAGCTACACTGCTACATGGTAAAACAGTAGTGTGTAGTTCCAGTAGTTAGCTACACCGCTACATGGTAAAACAGTAGTGTGTAGTTCCAGTAGTTAGCTACACCGCTACATGGTAAAACAGTAGTGTGTAGTTCCAGTAGTTAGCTACACCGCTACATGCTAAAACAGTAGTGTGTAGTTCCAGTAGTTAGCTACACCGCTACATGGTAAAACAGTAGTGTGTAGTTCCAGTAGTTAGCTACACCGCTACATGGTAAAACAGTAGTGTGTAGTTCCAGTAGTTAGCTACATGGTAAAACAGTAGTGTGTAGTTCCAGTAGTTAGCTACACCGCTACATGGTAAAACAGTAGTGTGTAGTTCCAGTAGTTAGCTACACCGCTACATGGAAAAACAGTAGTGTGTAGTTCCAGTAGTTAGCTACACCGCTACATGGTAAAACAGTAGTGTGTAGTTCCAGTAGTTAGCTACACCGCTACATGGTAAAACAGTAGTGTGTAGTTCCAGTAGTTAGCTACACCGCTACATGGTAAAACAGTAGTGTGTAGTTCCAGTAGTTAGCTACACCGCTACATGGTAAAACAGTAGTGTGTAGTTCCAGTAGTTAGCTACATGGTAAAACAGTAGTGTGTAGTTCCAGTAGTTAGCTACACCGCTACATGGTAAAACAGTAGTGTGTAGTTCCAGTAGTTAGCTACACCGCTACATGGTAAAACAGTAGTGTGTAGTTCCAGTAGTTAGCTACACCGCTATATAGCAAAATAATTAACTACTGAAAACCCCACCAAGATTTGAATTTAGTTCTTCCTAACTACAAAATGTAGTTACATTACATGTACAGTAGTACACTACTACCCAACACTGCGCCCTGACACACACACACACACACACACACACACACACACACACACACACACACACACACACACACACACACACACACACACACACACACACACACACACACACACACACACACACACACACACACACACACACACACACACACACACACACACACACACACACAGGTCTGCCCGTCTGAGAGAACAAGCTGAGCTCATAATAGGAATTAATGAATAATCTACTGTACCAGTATCCAGGCTGTACCATAACTGGCCGTGATTGGGAGTCCCATAGGGCGGTGTACAATTGGCCCAGCGCCGCCCAGGTTTGGCCGGTGTAGGACGCCATTGTAAGTAAGAATTTGTTCTTAACTGACTTGCCTAGTTTAAATAAAGGTTACATTTAAAAAAAGATATATAATAATTAACCACACAAACCTCATGACTATGTATGTCTATGTCTTCTGTAAGTCTGCAACTGCCTGAAACACCTCCAAAGGAAATGCCTTTCAGTCTACTATCAGATGCAATATTAGTAGCTGTCTGTACAGTATGATGTGGTGCATTCTGGAGAGGGAAATAAAAGAACCTTAATGTCTTCAAATACTGCTTCCAGCAGAGTATTTTCAAAAACACTCCTCTTTCTACATTTCCATTTACTACATACAATGTTAACGAAGCACAAAGAGAAGAGGAGGAAAATATATGTTCTAGTGATGCAGGACAAGCAGCCTTATTGGAAACAAAGACTGTTCTAATGATCGTTCTAGTGATGCAGGACAAGCAGCCTTATTGGAAACAAAGACTGTTCTAATGATCGTTCTAGTGATGCAGGACAAGCAGCCTTATTGGAAACAAAGACTGTTCTAATGATCGTTCTAGTGATGCAGGACAAGCAGCCTTATTGGAAACAAAGACTGTTCTAATGATCGTTCTAGTGATGCAGGACAAGCAGCCTTATTGGAAACAAAGACTGTTCTAATGATCGTTCTAGTGATGCAGGACAAGCAGCCTTATTGGAAACAAAGACTGTTCTAATGATCGTTCTAGTGATGCAGGACAAGCAGCCTTATTGGAAACAAAGGCTGTTCTAATGATCGTTCTAGTGATGCAGGACAAGCAGCCTTATTGGAAACAAAGACTGTTCTAATGATCGTTCTAGTGATGCAGGACAAGCAGCCTTATTGGAAACAAAGACTGTTCTAATGATCGTTCTAGTGATGCAGGACAAGCAGCCTTATTGGAAACAAAGACTGTTCTAATGATCGTTCTAGTGATGCAGGACAAGCAGCCTTATTGGAAACAAAGACTGTTCTAATGATCGTTCTAGTGATGCAGGACAAGCAGCCTTTTTGGAAACAAAGACTGTTCTAATGATCGTTCTAGTGATGCAGGACAAGCAGCCTTATTGGAAACAAAGACTGTTCTAATGATCATTCTAGTGATGCAGGACAAGCAGCCTTATTGGAAACAAATACTGCTCTAATGATCGTTCTAGTGATGCAGGACAAGCAGCCTTATTGGAAACAAAGACTGTTCTAACGATCGTTCTAGTGATGCAGGACAAGCAGCCTTATTGGAAACAAAGGCTGTTCTCAGGGCAGGTCTGTTTGTGGCTAGATATGTTCAAACGTTTAGTCAGAATTGTTGGTTAGAAGGCTATTTGTGATGTTATCATGCACTGTTTGCATCAGGGTCATAGACGTGGATGAGCCTTGGTGGACAGAGGCCCACCCACTGGGGAGCAAGGCCCTGACAGGCCCACCCAATCAGATTGATGCGGTTTAAGCATTGTTGTGGACTTCGACAATCACATGTTTGTATTGTTTCTATTCTAAAAAAGGTGTGATTTTTAGAGTGAAAATCTGAAAACATAAGAAAGACGTGTGAAAACTCCTTCGCTGGACGGGCCGTTTGGGAACTTTTTGGCAAAATTAGAGTACACCCACATCTCCAGGCACCACGACGTCACTGCATAGGGCTGATGGAGAGACAGCAGTCACACACAGCATGATGTTAAATAACCACTACATCACTGCATAGGGCTGATGGAGTGACAGCAGTCACACACAGCACGATGTTAAAGCACCACTGCATAGGGCTGATGGAGAGACAGCAGTCACACACAGCACAATGTTAGGATAAGCAGTCCCATAAACTCTAGAATAATAAGCCAGTAGGTGCCAATCAGAAGAATACAAAAACACAACCACTAAATTTACTACTACTATTTCCCGTTGCAAAAAAATTTAACATGTCACTTTTAGCACTCAAAAGTATCCTGTGACCTAAAGTGGAACTGACAGCGTGTTAACTACTTTGCAGATATGAAACAAACAGACAATAATAATTTCAGTCAAAAATATCAAATTCCCAGTTTATGCCACAAAACCAACTTTATGAGAGGTCTTAAAAATAGGTTATATTTGACTCGGCGTTACATGACGTACACTAAGGCATTGTTGGTATAATAGATGGGTGCATATTAATGCATGTCTAATATAATTCACAGATAGAAAAATATTGCTGTCAGGTTGTTAATCCCAGCTGGTCTGTCGGGTTGTAAATCCCAGCTGGCCTGTCGGGTTGTTAATCCCAGCTGGTCTGTCGGGTTGTTAATCCCAGCTGGTCTGTCGGGTTGTTAATCCCAGCTGGTCTGTCGGGTTGTTAATCCCAGCTGGCCTGTCGGGTTGTTAATCCCAGCTGGTCTGTCGGGTTGTTAATCCCAGCTGGTCTGTCGGGTTGTTAATCCCAGCTGGTCTGTCGGGTTGTTAATCCCAGCTGGTCTGTCGGGTTGTTAATCCCAGCTGGTCTGTCGGGTTGTTAATCCCAGCTGGTCTGTCGGGTTGTTAATCCCAGCTGGTCTGTCGGGTTGTAAATCCCAGCTGGCCTGTCGGGTTGTAAATCCCAGCTGGTCTGTCGGGTTGTAAATCCCAGCTGGTCTGTCGGGTTGTAAATCCTAGCTGGTCTGTCGGGTTGTAAATCCCAGCTGGTCTGTCAGGTTGTAACATTATTAACATTATGTTTTCGAATGACATCCCCAAGAGGTAAAGTATATAGTGAAAACAATAGTGGTCCTAAAACAGAACCTTGAGGAACACCAACATTTACAGTTGACACAACTAAGTCTTAATGTTTGTACAGTCAGCGTATTTTAGAGTTCTGATTGGGTACGACAGTTTAACTATTCTAATGAGGCATCTATAAGTTATATTCTTCAAGAATCAATGGGTATACATCATCAATATTTAGAAGTCTAAAGATCAATGTATCAACTGCAGATTGTCCTTTTAAGATGTGGTCTGGGATGAACTGAATCCTGCTGCATAAAAAAAGCATAGGAAAAAGTATTTGAACCACGGGGTATTGTCCTAATCTGACTGAGTTTTTCCACCAGCTAATTAGCTCTCGACTCGGTCCAAGATGATGCAAAAAAACATTTACATTTTTCTTTCAAAAGTTTTTTTTCTCCCTACCATTTAAAAATTTAATAAATATTAACATTTAAAGCTTTTCATTCATGTATATACAAGAACTATACAATATACATAATGATGTTATGACCTGCAAGACAGAAATGAGGTAATGCACAACTTGAAACAGCGTGACATCAAGACCAACCACTCTGCAGACTTACAGCATTCCCTCTACTTCTCGACTGACATCATTATACTTTACATTCTGTTGGCTGGCTGTTAGTTTCTTAGATAATAATATGCTGCTGAAATGTACACTATATACAATATTACTTGAAAAATATATCACTTACAAAAAAAATATCAAGAATGGTTTTCTTTTTATCTTTTAAAGCATATGTGTGAGTTTTTCCACAAAGGTAATGTGCATGCTACAGTGGGGTTGGCTTTACAAACAGACTTGACCTGTTGACCTTTAGATGACCTCTGAGGTCAATCTTTTGTAAATGGTTGTTTGGGAAGCACGTCAACAATAAGAGCACCAATGGGGAGAAAGTGCCATCATCACCAAGACACTGCGACATCATCACCAATACATTGTGACATCATCTCCAATACATTGTGACATCATCAATACATTGTGACATCATCACTTCAACTTGTGACAGCCCCTCAAAGTGAAGGTTTTTATTGGCCGTGCCACACAATATCTTCACAATATTAAAGTTCAATAAGTAGTTCTGATGCACTTTCAAAATACGTTTGCAACAAACTGTACACAGATCAGGAAGTAAATGGTAGCAATGCAGTCGTCACATTGTTTAACATGTCTTGTAGTCATTTTAGTTCCAGCACCATTTTTATTTTCTTGTTTATTAATTCCATTTATTAACTGAAGCAGAGTTGGGCCGAGTGATGCAGTGCAAATGCATAGAGATCACTCTGCTGGTTCGATGAGGTAACCATTAGTGGTCTAAGTCCACTGCCATGGATTAATTTTTTTAAATTTTATGTTAATTTATTTTTGCAGCAATCGGGTGAGAGTCCAGTCCAGGATAATCCATCAGATGGTTGTAATAATGTTGTAACAATGTTGTAATAAAGTTGTCACATTGTAACATTGTCATATTGTAACATTGTCACATTGTAACGCTGTAACACTCTAATGCTGTAACAACGTTGCAATAACGTTGAGCTGACAGAAGTCACGGTGGACCAGATTACTGAGCAGCAAGTCCCAGGATAAGTCAGTGATCATGTCAGCACATGGGACAGGGTCCTGGTTGTTCTGGTTCTGTGAGCCGAGTCTGATCCTACATCCTCCCTTCTTGACCTGGCAGCAGCAACGCCAGCCACAGTTCCAGCAGGCCTGGGTTCAGGGCCGGGGCCGGCGGATTGGCCTAAAGAGCGGTTGTTTGGACTGCTGTGCTCTTTAGATGGCGATAAAGCAGTGTCTCCATTGGATCGGAGCCGGAGAGGCGGGCTGGGACCTGGAGGTAGAGAAGGGAGCCCAGGGACCAAGTCTCCATTGGATCGGAGCCGGGGCCGGAGAGGCGGGCTGGGACCTGGAGGTAGAGAAGGGAGCCCAGGGACCAAGTCTCCATCCCTGACCCCAAAGGAAGGACCCTGGGGAACGACGGCACTCGCCGACGGTGAGGTGGTCAGGCCCTGAGCAGTGGAGCGAGGCCGTCTAGGGGTCTTAGTAGTTCGGGATGGGCTCTGGGTGGTGGTGGGAAGCGGGGAGTCTGATGGTTGGGTGGGGTTGGGCTGGGTAGAGGTCTCCTGGCCAGTCTCAGAGTCTGAGTCGGAGGATCCTCCAGTCTTGTGGAGGTCTGGGGATGGAGAGAAGAGGGTGGTGAAGCCTTCCTTCCTGTTGCAGGACTCACAGCACAGCTTGTTGTAGCCAGGAATGGAACAGTAACGGGCTAGGACCTCCATCTGGCAGAATATAGACTTGTCTCCAAGACATGGCTCATCTGTGGGGCGAGAGCAGAGTCAGAGTCAGACACAATACAGCTCTTTCCTCATACAGTAGTGACCTTAACCCAACACCTGGCAACCCAACACCTGGCAACCCAACACCTGGCAACCCAACACCTGGAAACCCAACACCTGGAAACCCAACACCTGGAAACCCAACACCTGGCAACCTCTTCAACTGTATCCAGCTCCGCTGGCATGCATTGAAAACTTGTGGCTTTCTCCTGGCTATTCTTTTGCAAAATAACTAAGAATGAACTGACTTATTTTCAAATAAATGTGTATTACATTTAACATCACATTAAGGTGTGGGCTGGTCACTGAATTAAAAAAGAACAATAGCAGGTGTATTTCTCTCCAGTAGCTGGCCTATTCTGTCCATTCATAATTCACCTGTGGGAACATGGTGCTTCTCAACACCCATGAATGATAAGATGCCGTCTGCTCTGTTTTAAGGTCCTTACTGCTGAATAGTGTCTGTTCCAGGTGTGTAGGAGTCAAAATAACAATGCTGGAAGAGCATATAAACAACTTTTGGAAAGCTCATATTCTGAGCTAGCCATTAAAAAAAGTATGGTCTACAGAAAGAGATGGAAGAGATGGCGACCCGCACACTGTGTGCACACAAATGAATACATCCAAAACTGAGGCTTGAATGCAAAATAAAGATGTTGATTAAAACACCTGACAACAGAAAGAGTTGGCCAATACTATCGAAGAGATTGTTAGTGAGGAAATTACGTCTGCCTTCGACTTGCAATTAAAACCGATAAATGAATCTCTTGCACTGCTCGTTTCTAAAAAAAAAATTGATATATACTCTACTGAAGTGGAAAGTTTGGAGACAGTGGCCAATGTAACAGAGGAGCGACACTATGACCTGGATGGAGAACGACCAACGGCTGGGTTTCACTGTTTATTTGTTTCACATCTATGGCCTATTAACACTAAAGATAACAAGTACATCATTAATAATACACACACTACTGTTCAAAAGTTTGGGGTCACTAGAAATTAGAAATGTCCTTGTTTTTTTAAAAGAAATTCAGATTTTTTTGTCCATTAAAATAACATCAAATTGATCAGAAATACAGTGTGGACATTGTTTACGTTGTAAATGACCTTTTAAAGGTCATGTAGCTGGGAAACAGCTGATGTTTAATGGAATACCTACATAGGCGTACAGAGGCCCATTATCAGCAACAATCACTTCTGTGCTAAAATGGTATGTTGTGTTAGCTAATCCAAGTTTTTTAAATTTTAAAACGCTAATTGATCATTGACCAAAACCCTTTCGCAATTATGTTAGCACAGCTGGAAACTGTAGTGCTAATTAAAGAAGCAATAAAACTGGCCTTCTATCTTTGATAAACACAGATATTAAACTGTTTTCCAAAATGTTGTCATCCGGTCTCGAGACTTACTTACCCAAATGGATCCACACGGACATAACCGTGGGAAGTAAGGGGTGGCCTGGTAGAGGTGGTCTCCACTGATACATCCCTTACACAATGTAATATGGTGTCTCCTATTGGCCTGGAAGAGGTGGTCTTCACTGATACATCCCTTACACAATGTAATATGGTGTCTCCTATTGGCCTGGAAGAGGTGGTCTTCACTGATACATCCCTTACACAATGTAATATGGTGTCTCCTATTGGCCTGGAAGAGGTGGTCTTCACTGATACATCCCTTACACAATGTAATATGGTGTCTCCTATTGGCCTGGAAGAGGTGGTCTCCACTGATACAGCCCTTACACAATGTAATATGGTGGTCTCCTATTGGCCTGGAAGAGGTGGTCTCCACTGATACATCCCTTACATAATGTAATATGGTGTCTCCTATTGGCCTGGTAGAGGTGGTCTCCACTGATACATCCCTTACACAATGTAATATGGTGTCTCCTATTGGCCTGGTAGAGGTGGTCTTCACTGATACAGCCCTTACACAATGTAATATGGTGTCTCCTATTGGCCTGGAAGAGGTGGTCTCCACTGATACATCCCTTACACAATGTAATATGGTGTCTCCTATTGGCCTGCTAGAGGTGGTCTCCACTGATACATCCCTTACACAATGTAATATGGTGTCTCCTATTGGCCTGGTAGAGGTGGTCTCCACTGATACAGCCCTTACACAATGTAAACTATGGTGTCTCCTATTGGCCTGGTAGAGGTGGTCTCCACTGATACATCCCTTACACAATGTAATATGGTGCCTCCTATTGGCCTGGTAGAGGTGGTCTCCACTGATACATCCCTTACACAATGTAATATGGTGTCTCCTATTGGCCTGGTAGAGGTGGTCTCCACTGATACATCCCTTACACAATGTAATATGGTGGTCTCCTATTGGCCTGGTAGAGGTGGTCTCCACTGATACATCCCTTACACAATGTAATATGGTGTCTCCTATTGGCCTGGTAGAGGTGGTCTCCACTGATACATCCCTTACACAATGTAAACTATGCTTTAATGCTATTATTGCTCACACTGTTTCCATTTGAAGAACAACGTAACTGGGATTCAAAACAACATGCCCATATTCCAATATTTCACAATAATGCCTTGTGATCTGGAGGACAGCCTCTAGCATCCCCTCAATGGTACAAATGTGGAATCCGTATCCTTACTAATGTCATGGACATTAATGGTTTAAGAACATTCCAAGGAAACATGTTTCTATATTTACAACTTAAGTCAGCTATGCTGGCCTATGGAGTCCTTTGGTAAACCCAGCTACTGAAACCTCCAATGATGGGATTTATCAAATAAGTTATCTGGGCTCCAGAGGAGATATATAATATATAAACAACTTTTGGAAAGCTCATATTCTGAGCTAGCCATTAAAAAAAGTATGGTCTACAGATCTACTTGAATCTGAACAACCCTTTAACTGGGGAGACAGGAGAGGAGGGGGGGGGGAGAGGAGGGGGTTCTTAAAGAGCTCTGATTAAAGAGCTCAGATTAAAAAATATGACCTTGGCATTCTGTAATCCAAACCACCAATTTATACATTTGAAGTTTGTTCATTTACTGTATTTAACACCAAAGAAACGTTTTACGCTGAAATTGGCCCCAACTCACAACTGTTCACTGTGTCCCCTAAATCAGGTAGGCACATTTTCATTTGATGTGGGTGTGCCCTGCAGATAAATGCCTTTTTCCCCCCTGAAGGTCATGAATTGAAATATTCAATGCTTCCCTTTAATTATGTTACTTAACGATGAAAGCCCCTTGAATCTCTCAGTCAATCAGAGAAGACTACTGCTGGAAGGAAAACACTGCTTGTCACACCCTGACCTTAGAGATCCTTTATATTCTCTATTTTGGTTAGGTCAGGGTGTGACTAGGGTGGGTAGTCTAGTTTTTACATTTCTATGTTGACCTGGTATGGTTCCCAATCAGAGGCAGCTGTCTATCTGTCACGGCTGATTCGACGAAGAGGTTTCGGACCAAAATGCAGCGTGGTAAGTGTCCATAGTTGTTTGTAATGAATAAACCGAAACACTACAAAACAATAAACGCAACATGAATAACCAAAACAGTACCGTGTGGTGAAACAGACACAGACACTGAAACAATCACCCACAAAGTACCCACAGAATATGGCTGCCTAAATATGGTTCCCAATCAGAGACAACGATAGACAGCTGCCTCTAATTGAGAACCAATCTAGGCAACCATAGACATACAATATACCTAGAAAGGAAACAGCCCCATAAACATACAAAACCCCCTAGACAAGGCTAAACACATACATCACCCATGTCACCCCCTGACCTAACCAGAATAACAAGGAAAACAAAGAATACTAAGGTCAGGGTGTGACACTATCGTTGTCTCTGATTGGGGATCATATTTATGCAGCCTTTTCCCACTGTGTTTTTGTGGGATCTTGTCTATGTCTAGTTGCCTGTGAGCACTACATTAGAGTCACCTTTTAGTTTTGCGCTTTCTTGTTTTTTTCCCCTGTGAGTTTCATCTAATAAACATGTGGAACTCTATGCACGCTGCGCCTTGGTCCATTCATTCAACACACGACCGTGACACTGCTGCTGAAAACTGATTGGCTCTAAAGATGGCCGACCACCTCACTCTCTCCCATTTAACCAGTGGATACAGTTACTATTAGAAGTTATAACACTAGAATCATCGACAACAAGAAGGAATGATCCTAGTCAAGGAACGACTGAGGGTGGCTGGATGGGGACTGGGTTATCTTTGTACTTGTAAACGCACTCTGAAATAAAAAAATAAAAATCTGAATTAAAAGTTGGTCACAAAAGAACAGATTTGGATCTCTTGGTGTAACGCCTAAAGGTTATGGGTTATGGGTTACTGTACTTCAAACATATTTCCCAGACACACTCTTTAATATCAGATCTTTCAAACGGTAAGCTGCTAAGAATAGAATAGACTAGAATCCAATCAAATCCAATACTAGAATAGACTAGAATCCAATAAAATCCAATAGAAGAATAGAATAGACTAGAATCCAATACAATCCAATAGAAGAATAGAATAGACTAGAATCCAATACAATCCAATAGAAGAATAGAATAGACTAGAATCCAATACAATCCAATAGAAGAATAGAATAGACTAGAATCCAATACAATCCAATAGAAGAACCGAATAGACTAGAATCCAATAGAAGAATAGAATAGACTAGAATCCAATAGAAGAATAGAATAGACTAGAATCCAATAGAAGAATAGAATAGACTAGAATCCAATAGAAGAATAGAATAGACTAGAATCCAATAAAATCCAATAGAAGCATCCCATGCTCACTTACTGAAGGAGAGTTTGTGGACAGGATTCTCAGGAACAATCTGATGTACACCCTCCGTCTTTGTCGTTGAATTCTCCATCGCTTCTTTGGTGAACGGGGGCAGGGATGACTGTCCTGTTTTTACCAGAGGATGAGAGACGGCAAGCTTTACAGATAATTACATGGTGGGACTTTGGGTTGCAAAAATCATAGGTTTTCCAGAAATCCAGGTTGGACGATTCCAGATTTCTTGCTTTTTCCCTTACTTCTTCTGGTAATGTACCAACTGGGAGTTCTGGACATCCTGGACATTTTGGGGAAGGTTACCTTAACTGCAACCCTACATAAGGGTTTTTTGGGAAGGTGATGGTTCTATGTGGAACCATAATGACTCAAATAGCCCTTTGAGCTCTTCAAATGGTTCTTTACAGTTCAGAACTAGGGTTCTTTACAGTTCAGAACTAGGGTTCTTTACAGTTCAGAACTAGGGTTCTTTACAGTTCAGAACTAGGGTTCTTTACAGTTCAGAACTAGGGTTCTTTACAGTTCATAAAATGGCTCTTATCTCTTTTAGTGATAATTAAAATGTAGGGGAAGCAGCTCATTAGAATATTTTGGGCGTGTGTAATTCCATTACATTTTGTATATGACAATGGTCAGTGATGGTGTCCTGTGAAAGACTCATGTTATGGCCTTGTGTTAGTTGAGAACAGCTGACTAAATCAGTCAGTGGGTCTCAATTCTCTCCTCAGGGACCCCAGCTGTTCCAGAGAAAGCTCACTTGTTTCAACTTGTCAATAATAACACCTATGGAATTTTAACAATATAACATGTCTGACCAGAATAAAACCCTGTATGGTTTTCAATAGGATCTACAAAGAACCTTTAAGATTAAAGAAGGTTCTTTATAGAACCATTCTCCATAAAAGTTCTATAAAGGACCCTAAGAAAAGGGTTGCAACCATAGTGGAACCCTGTTTGATGCTATATAGAACCTTTTATTAATGGTTCTCTATAGAACATTAGCACCATGTTCCATTTAGAACCTTGAGCATGGTTCTTCATAGAACCTTCAAAAAAGGTTACATAAACCACCAAAAGGAATTTGCTATGGCAACGGTTCCCGAACTCCCCAGGTAATCAGAGCCCTTTAAGAACCCCCTCCTCTCCTCTCCTGTCTCCCCAGGTAATCAGAGCCCTTTAAGAACCCCTGTTCCTCTCCTCTCCTGTCTCACCAGGTAATCAGAGCTCGTTAAGAACCCCCTCCTCCCCCTCTCCTGTCTCCCCAGGTAATCAGAGCTCTTTATGAACCCCCTCCTCTCCTCTCCTGTCTCCCCAGGTAATCAGAGCTCTTTATGAACCCCCTCCTCTCCTCTCCTGTCTCCCCAGGTAATCAGAGCCCTTTAAGAACCCCCTCCTCTCCTCTCCTGTCTCACCAGGTAATCAGAGCTCGTTAAGAACCCCCTCCTCCCCTCTCCTGTCTCCCCAGGTAATCAGAGCTCTTTAAGAACCCCTGTTCCTCTCCTCTCCTGTCTCACCAGGTAATCAGAGCTCGTTAAGAACCCCCTCCTCTCCTCTCCTGTCTCCCCAGGTAATCAGAGGTCTTTAAGAACCCCCTCCTCTCCTCTCCTGTCTCCCCAGGTAATCAGAGCTCTTTAAGAACCCCTGTTCCTCTCCTCTCCTGTCTCCCCAGGTAATCAGAGCTCTTTAAGAACCCCCTCCTCTCCTGTCTCCCCAGGTAATCAGAGCTCGTTAAGAACGCCCTCCTCTCCTCTCCTGTCTCCCCAGGTAATCAGAGCTCTTTAAGAACCCCCTCCTCCCCTCTCCTGTCTCCCCATGTAATCAGAGCTCGTTAAGAAACCCCCTCCTCTCCTGTCTCCACAGGTAATCAGAGCTCGTTAAGAACCCCCTCCTCTCCTCTCCTGTCTCCCCAGGTAATCAGAGCTCGTTAAGAACCTCCTGTTCCTCTCCTCTCCTAAATGTCACCCAGTCAACCCACATGTTTGGACAACTCTCATCCTCCTTTCTAATACTTCATAAAGAGGTGTACCCTAAATGTGTTTCACCCCCTCCTCAGAAAACAGAACTGGGTACAAAGCTGAATTCCCCCTCATTCCCCCCAGGTGTTATGGAGGAGAAGGGTCCATTTATATTGGCCTTTCCCAACTGTTCAGATGCATGTATAGACACAGATACAGACGTGCACACACACGCACTAACACACACGCACAGTCTTGCACAGCTAACCTGGTGGGGACATACAATTCAGTCCCATTCAAAATCCTATTTTCCTTAACCCCTAACCCTAAGGCTAACCCTAACCCAAAAACCTAACCTTAACCCTAAAACTAAAACTAATCCTAGCTCCTAACCCTAACCTATTCTTACCCTAACACTAATTCTAACCTTAACCCTAAACCTAATTCTAATCCTAACACTAACCCTAAACCCACTAGAAATAGCATTTGACCTCGTGGGGGAAAACAAAATGTCCCCAGTTATGTTTGTTCGTTTACTATTCTCGTTGGGACTTCTGGTCAAGTATAGTTTATGGTTTAAGTTAAACGCGCGCACGCACCTGCACACACGCGCCACACACACACACACACACACACACACAACACACACACACACACACACACACACACACACACACACACACACCCACACACACACACACCCACACACACAATAAGTGCTACAGCAGTGTCTCCTGAAGCACTTATAGGGATAGCAGGAGAAACAGTTATTACACCATCATTGACTTCTATCTTTGTGTGTGTTGTGTTGGGTGTGTGTGTGTGTGTGTGTGTGTGTGTGTGTGTGTGTTGTGTGTGTGTGGGTGTGTGTGTGTGGTGTGTGTGTGTGCGTGTGTTGTGTGTGTGTGCAGGTGTGGTGTGTGTGTGTGTGTGTGTGTGTGTGTGTTGTTCTGTGTGTGTGTGTGTGTGTAGAGAAATGCATGTGTGTGTGTATGTACTCTACCTGACACGGGCTCAGTTGTACAGATGAGGACGGGTTTCAGGCTTGGTCTCCCTCACACTGGCCGATGGTGTTGGTCTGTGGCTCTACACACAACCGGTCTCTGTCGAATCCCCTCTCCACAGCTTACTGAACACTGTGGTGGCCACACAGAGAAACAGGCGGGTCAGTAACCCTGTCTCTGTCGAATCCCCTCTCCACAGCTTACTGAACACTGTGGTGGCCACACAGGGTGGTGTTAATGAGGCCAACCGGGGGCCCTACCAGGGTGGTGTTAATGAGGCCAGCCAGTGCCCTACAGGGTGGTGTTAATGAGGCCAGCCGGTGGCCCCTACAGGGTGGTGTTAATGAGGCCAGCCGGTGGGCCCTACAAGGGGTGGTGTTAATGAGGTCAAACCGGTGGCCCTACAGGGTGGTGTTAATGAGGCCAACCGGTGGCCCTACAGGGTGGTGTTAATGAGGCCAGCGGTGGCCCTACAGGGTGGTGTTAATGAGGCCAGCCGGTGGCCCCTACAGGGTGGTGTTAATGAGGTCAACCGTGGCCCTACAGGGTGGTGTTAATGATGGTCAACCGGTGGCCCTACAGGGTGGTGTTAATGAGGCCAGCCGGTGGCCCTACCGGGTGGTGTTAATGAGGCCAGCCGGTGGCCTACAGGGTGGTGTTAATGAGGGCCAGCCGGTGGGCCCTACAGGGTGGTGTTATGAGACCAACCGGTGGCACTACAGGGTGGTGTTAATGAGGCCAACCGGTGGCCCTACAGGGTGGGTGTTAATGAGGCCAGCCGGTGGCCCTACAGGGTGGTGTTAATGAGGCCAACCGGTGGCCCTACAGGTTGGTGTTAATGAGGCCAGCCGGTGGCCCTACAGGGTGGTGTTAATGAGGCCAACCGGTGGCCCTACAGGGTGGTGTTAATGAGGCAGCCGGTGGCCCTACAGGGTGGTGTTAATGAGGCCAGCCGGTGGCCCTACAGGGTGGTGTTAATGAGGCCAGCCGGTGGCCCTACAGGTTGGTGTTAATGAGGCCAACCGGTGGCCCTACAGGGTGGTGTTAATGAGGCCAGCCGGTGGCCCTACAGGTTGGTGTTAATGAGGCCAACCGGTGGCCCTACAGGGTGGTGTTAATGAGGTCAACCGGTGGCCCTACAGGGTGGTGTTAATGAGGCCAACCGGTGGCCCTACAGGGTGGTGTTAATGAGGTCAACCGGTGGCCCTACAGGGTGGTGTTAATGAGGCCAACCGGTGGCCCTACAGGGTGGTGTTAATGAGGCCAACCGGTGGCCCTACAGGGTGGTGTTAATGAGGCCAGCCGTGGCCCTACAGGGTGGTGTTAATGAGGCCAGCCGGTGGCCCTACAGGGTGGTGTTAATGAGGTCAACCGGTGGCCCTACAGGGTGGTGTTAATGAGGTCAACCGGTGGCCCTACAGGGTGGTATTAATGAGGCCAGCCGGTGGCCCTACAGGGTGGTGTTAATGAGGCCAGCCGGTGGCCCTACAGGGTGGTGTTAATGAGGCCAGCCGGTGGCCCTACAGGGTGGTGTTAATGAGACCAGCCGGTGGCCCTACAGGGTGGTGTTAATGAGGCCAACCGGTGGCCCTACAGGGTGGTGTTAATGAGGCCAGCCGGTGGCCCTACAGGGTGGTGTTAATGAGGCCAACCGGTGGCCCTACAGGTTGGTGTTAATGAGGCCAGCCGGTGGCCCTACAGGGTGGTGTTAATGAGGCCAACCGGTGGCCCTACAGGGTGGTGTTAATGAGGCCAGCCGGTGGCCCTACAGGGTGGTGTTAATGAGGCCAGCCGGTGGCCCTACAGGGTGGTGTTAATGAGGCCAGCCGGTGGCCCTACAGGTTGGTGTTAATGAGGCCAACCGGTGGCCCTACAGGGTGGTGTTAATGAGGCCAGCCGGTGGCCCTACAGGTTGGTGTTAATGAGGCCAACCGGTGGCCCTACAGGGTGGTGTTAATGAGGTCAACCGGTTGCCCTACAGGGTGGTGTTAATGAGGCCAACCGGTGGCCCTACAGGGTGGTGTTAATGAGGTCAACCGGTGGCCCTACAGGGTGGTGTTAATGAGGCCAACCGGTGGCCCTACAGGGTGGTGTTAATGAGGTCAACCGGTGGCCCTACAGGGTGGTGTTAATGAGGACAACCGGTGGCCCTACAGGGTGGTGTTAATGAGGCCAACCGGTGGCCCTACAGGGTGGTGTTAATGAGGCCAGCCGGTGGCCCTACAGGTGGTGGTTAATGAGGCCAGCCGGTGGCCCTACAGGGTGGTGTTAAAGAGGCCAGCCGGTGGCCCTACAGGGTGGTGTTAATGAGGCCAGCCGGTGGCCCTACAGGGTGGTGTTAATGAGGCCAGCCGGTGGCCCTACAGGGTGGTGTTAATGAGGCCAGCCGGTGGCCCTACAGGGTGGTGTTAATGAGGCCCAGCTGGTGGCCCTACAGGGTGGTGTTAATGAGGCCAGCCGGTGGCCCTACAGGGGGGTGTTAATGAGGTCAGCCGGTGGCCCTACAGGGTGGTGTTAATGAGTCCAACGGTGGCCTACAGGGTGGTGTTAATGAGGCCAGCCGGTGGCCCTAAGGGCGGTGGGGGGCGGGTTAATGAGGCCAGCGGTGGCCCTACAGGGTGGTGTTAATGAGGTCAACCGGTGGCCCTACAGGGTGGTGTTAATGAGGCCAACCGGTGGCCCTACAGGGTGGTGTTAATGAGGCCAGCCGGTGGCCCTACAGGGTGGTGTTAATGAGGTCAACCGGTGGCCCTACAGGGTGGTGTTAATGAGGTCAACCGGTGGCCCTACAGGGTGGTGTTAATGAGGCCAGCCGGTGGCCCTACAGGGTGGTGTTAATGAGGCCAGCCGGTGGCCCTACAGGGTGGTGTTAATGAGGCCAGCCGGTGGCCCTACAGGGTGGTGTTAATGAGGCCAGCCGGTGGCCCTACAGGGTGGTGTTAATGAGGCCAACCGGTGGCCCTACAGGTGGTGTTAATGAGGCCAGCCGGTGGCCCTACAGGGTGGTGTTAATGAGGCCAACCGGTGGCCCTACAGGGTGGTGTTAATGAGGCCAGCCGGTGGCCCTACAGGGTGGTGTTAATGAGGCCAGCCGGTGGCCCTACAGGGTGGTGTTAATGAGGCCAGCCGGTGGCCCTACAGGGTGGTGTTAATGAGGCCAGCCGGTGGCCCTACAGGGTGGTTGTTAATGAGGCCAGCCGGTGGCCCTACAGGGTGTGTTAATGAGGCCAGCCGGTGGCCCTACAGGGTGGTGTTAATGAGGCCACCGGTGGCCCTACAGGGTGGTGTTAATGAGGCCAACCGGTGGCCCTACAGGGTGGTGTTAATGAGGCCAACGGTGGCCCTACAGGTGGTGTTAATGAGGCCAGCCGGTGGCCCTACAGGGTGGCGTTAATGAGGCCAACCGGTGGCCCTACAGGGTGTGTTAATGAGGTCAACCAGTGGCCCTACTGGGTGGTGTTAATGAGGCAACGGTGGCCCTACAGGGTGGTTAATGAGGCCAGCCGGTGGCCTAAGGGTGGTGTGTGTGTTAATGAGGCCAACCGGTGGCCCTACAGGGTGGTGTTAATGAGGTCAACCGGTGGCCCTACAGGGTGGTGTTAATGAGGCCAGCCGGTGGCCTACAGGGTGGTGTTAATGAGGCCAGCCGGTGCCCTACAGGGTGGTGTTAATGAGGCCAGCCGGTGGCCCTACAGGGTGTGTTAATGAGGCCAGCGGTGGCCCTACAGGGTGGTGTTAATGAGGCAGCCGGTGGCCCTACAGGGTGGTGTTAATGAGGCCAGCGGTGGCCCTACAGGGGTGGTTGAGGTGCCGGTGGCCTACAGGGTGGTGTTAATGAGGCCAGCCGGTGGCCCTACAGGGTGGTGTTAATGAGGTCAACCGGTGGCCCTACAGGGTGGTGTTAATGGTCAACCGGTGTGGCCTAAGGGTGGTGTGGTGTTAATGAGGCCAACGGTGGCCCTACAGGGGTGGTGTTAATGAGGCCAACGGTGGCCTACAGGGTGGTGTTAATGAGGCCACCGGTGGCCCTACAGGGTGGTGTTAATGAGGCCAGCCGTGGTGGCCCTACAGGGTGGTGTTAATGAGGCCAGCCGGTGGCCCTACAGGGTGGTGTTAATGAGGCCAAGCCGGTGGCCCTACAGGGTGGTGTTAATGAGGCCAGCCCGGTGGCCCTACAGGGTGGTGTTAATGAGGCCAACCGGTGGCCCTACAGGGTGGTGTTAATGAGGCCAACCGGTGGCCCTACAGGGTGGTGTTAATGAGGCCAACGGTGGGCCCTACAGGGTGGGTTAATGAGGCCAACCGGTGGCCCACAGGGTGGTGTTAATGAGGCCAACGGTGGCCCTACAGGGTGGTGTTAATGAGGCCAACCGGTGGCCTACAGGGTGGTGTTAATGAGGCCAACCGGTGGCCCTACAGGGTGGTGTTAATGAGGCCAACCGGTGGCCCTACAGGGTGGCGTTAATGAGGC